>NC_090653.1:174264140-174531640 GCF_040937935.1 Hyperolius riggenbachi | reverse complement strand
AATAAGAAAAAAAAATAGTGGTATTAAAAACCATTAAAACAATTCTATCTGTACAATAAATTATAACCCTGTATTTAAACCTTCATCTACAGTTTTGAACCAGTGTACACATTTTAACTCTGTTATTAGTCTTTCATTGTGCAATTTGAAACTACCTATTAATACAGTGATGAGAAGACTACCTAACTACCTAAGACTACCTAAACTATCTAACCTATACGTGAGCAGAAGTTCGTGGGCACTTGGAGATAGAGATGGCCCGAATGGTCGACCAGCAGGTAATCCGAGCGGATATCTGCTACCTGCACCCGCGGCGTGTAGCAGACACATGGCGCGTTCGACTCACCTCCTATACCTCGTCATTGGGCTAAACTTTGACCCTCTACATCACAGTCAGCAGACACATGGCAGCCAATCAGGCTGTACTCAGCCATGGACCTGTACTCACCCACGGACCCCCGCCCCCCCCATAAAAATGCTGCAGCGTTGGCCATGTTCTCAGTCTGCTGATCTTGTTATAGTGAGAGAAGGGAGAGCTTGCTGGAGAGCTAGGGAAAGTGTTTGTTAGGCTGTTGTTAGCTTGCTCCTCGCGCAGTCTTGTTGCTGAAAGCACTAAACAAAAACGTTTTGAGAGCTATATTCTTCTGATCTGTTTGTTTTTTGTGTGTGACCACAGGTATACATACAGCCCTCTCGCAGCTGGGCCTAGTTGCTGTACTGTGTCAGCCAGGCCCACACACTGTATGCATATCTTTTCACAGTATTGTGATTTGACTTACTAAAGCATAGCTGTCTTTGTGGGTGACATTGCATACAGTCCACAGACAGTTGCCAGCCAGGCCAGCTGGGATTTGTAGTCTCACACTGTATTACCATACCATTGAATATCATTTCACTGTATTTGTGATTTAACTTACGAAAGCATAGGTGTCTTTGTGGGTGACATTGCACACATAGAGCCCACAGACACCAGCCCACCAGACACAGATACCAGTGCATACCTTTGCTATGTACCTGTGTAACAGTACATTCTATTTTACCAGTGCATACATTTGCACTGTACCTGTGTGACAGCACACTCTATTATACCAGTGCATACCTTTCTTCTGTATCTGTGATTGAATGTACTATACCATAGCTCCCTTTGTGGGTGACACTGCATACAGCCCACAGAGAGACAGGGACAGTTAGCTAGGCTGTTTATTGCTGAAACCACCCCAAAACAAAAACCCTTTTGAGGGCTCATATTTTATTCACAGTGTGTGTGTGTGTGTGTGTGTGTGTGTGTGTGTGTGTGTGTGTGACAGACACTGCATACGGGCCAGGCCACAGTCATTGCTGGGCCTTGCAGTTCTACTATTGTCTTCTATCTATTACAAGTCAGCACACTGTCTATCATCATAAGCTGTGCTTACCTTCCAACTGTATCTGTTATCTGTTATTGATATCTGTGTGGGTTACACACTGCATACAGGTCACAGTCAGTTGCTGGCCCTTGTGGTTCTACTATTCTCTTCTAACTATTGCAAGTAAGCCAGCACACTGTCTATCATAAGCAGTGCTTAGCTTGCAAGTGTATTTGTGACTAAAAGTACTATATACGATATCTCTGTGTGTGTGTGTTAAACTACACAGCCCTGTGATACACACACACACACACACACACACACACACACACACACACACACACACACACCTATTATTTATATAGCACTGCCATCTTCCAAAGTGCTGTATATTGTCTTGTCACTAACTGTCCCTCAGAGGCGCTCACAATCTAATCCCTACCATATTACTAGTAGGATTAGCACTAGTAGTATTAATATTACCCATTGCAGTCTAGGGCCAATTTAGGGGGAAGGCAATTAACTTATCTGTATGATTTTGGGGTGTCAGTGGAAACTTGAGTGTCTGGAGGAAATCCAAGCAGACAGTAAGAACATACAAATTCTGTGCTGAAAGTGCTGGGATTAAATTAAAATGTTGACAACATTAAGAGGAGGGGTACCTACAGACACAAGATAACACACACACACACACACACACAAACACATGCAGGGACATGGACTGAAGCAAAATAACACACAAACTCACTGACGCACACACACTGTTCACAAACACTCACCACACACCCAAGCAGGGACATGAACTGAAGCAAAATACACACACACACACACACACACACACACACACACACACACACACACACACACACACACACACACACACACACAGCTGCTGTGTATTTGACACTGAATGTGTGTCTCTTTGTGATTACACACACTGTCTACCACTATTGAATTATGTTAATAGTACTGCATACCCCAATATGGAAAAAATAACAGGCAGAGGAAGGCCACCCTGCAGGTTTTTTTCATTTTCAAGGTCGCGCTGGCGTAATTTTGTGTGCCCCTCGACCAAAGTACAGTTTTCAGAAGGCACGTACCCACCTCAACCCCCAAAATTCTGAGTTGAGTGGCTTAAACTTCCGCTCAGAACCTCCGTGACACACCGTCCTCCTCTGGTTCAGCTTCTGGTTTCACACAAAAAATTAACACTACTACCACTTAGCAACCCAGCTACTCCACTTGATGTGTCAGAGGAGTTGTTCACACATGATGCATTTAGGGATACACTTGGAGTCATCCAGCCAACACGCCCTTCAAGGCCTGCTGTTGCCACCGCCTGAATGCCGACATTCCAAAGCTCACCAGTGTGTTGTTTGTGTGCCTCTGATACCAGCAATGCCATCTGCAACCTCTGCCTAAAGAAACTATCATGGGGAGCCCAACACCCAAATAGGGACAACTGCTTTGCGAAGCCACCTGATCGCAAAACACAAACACCAATGGTATGCACACATTAATAAAAGCAGCACACAAATATAAAAAACTGTTCGTAGCAAGGTTACTTTGTGGGCGATGGGCAAAAAACGATGCCCGTTGTTGCCAACACTTAAAGAAAGATGAGCTTATCACACAGCTGAATGGAAGGCTCATGGTAAAGGAACTGCCCAGACAGAGCAGAAAAATTACCATTAAAAAAAAGACTTAAGCTTTAACATTTTTTTTATTATTTTTGTATTTCTTAGTACAGTACTTATATAAATATTAAAAATTGTAGCAATTTAACAGTCAACCTTTGTAGATGGTCAGAGCTGAGGTGAGGTTTGCTGTGTTCATTACACATATGTATTGAGTGGGAAATGCCACTTGCCACATCCTTGCCTGAGATGGTGAGAGAACAGCCGGGTGCTCACTGCTCACCAAAGCGAGTCGGGTGGAGCACCCGGCTAAAAGAGCCTGGGGAGAACACTGCCCATTAAAAAAATAGACTTAAGCTTTAACATTTTTTTTATATAAATGTTGTATTTCTTAGTACAGTATAATTAAAAAAAATGTAGCAATATAACAGTGAACCTTTGTAGATGGTCAGGGCTGAAGTTTGCTGTGTTCTTTACACATATATAGTGAGTGGGAATGCCACTTGCCAGTGCCAGATCCTTGCCTGAGATGATGGGAGGACAGCCGGGTGCTCATTGCTCACCAAAATAAGCCGGGTGGAGCACCCAGCTAAAAGAGCCTGGGAAGAGCACTGCTCATGGTGAAGGAACTTCCCAGACAGAGCAGAAAAATAATTTAAAAAAATAGATGTAAGCTTTAACCATTTTTCTTTAATACATTTTGTATTTCTTTCTTACTTTGTTATAATTAAAAATTGGAACAATTTAACAGTCAACATCTGTAGATGGTCAGGGCTGAGGTGACAGGTAAGGTTTGCTGGGTTCATTACACATACGTAGTGAGCAGACTTGCCCTTCAATAGATCCTCATTAAAGGATTTCAAGTGTACTCCAATTACAGGGCTTCAAAAGAGTCCTGTATTGTTATTTTTCGTCCTTACCTCCCCAAGTCGGGAGTGGGTAATTTGTGCGCCTGCTGCCTTTCTTGGATGAGGTGGTAGCTGTTTCTCAGGCTACCTTTCTGGTGTCGAACCCTGATTCCACATTACCCGTGGTCACCATGGTAGTGAAAGTACCATCGAAAGTTGATAGGGTAGACATTCGAATGCGTCGTCACTGCCACGGGGACGTGCGATCGGCCCAAGGTTATCTAGAGGCACCGTACAGGTCAGCTCTCATCGGCAGGTATTAGCTGAGCTCTGGAATTACCACAGTTATCAAAGTAACATATCAGAAAAAAATAGTGTTGAATTCAATAAATATCTCTTCAATTTTCAATCAATCAAAAAAAAACTCGTATTTTTAAATTTTCATCTTCATGGCCTGCACTCTCACGAACGAGTATGCCCATCACTACACAAACATTGACGCCCAGAGGACTGACATTTTATGTCCTGAGAGTGTCAACTAATGACAACCCTTTGTGGCTGTTTGTGGCGGTGCGTTAAACCGTGAGTTTGGTCTGACAGTGTGAAGCTGTACACTACTTACACTACCTGATCCATGTATACACTTGCAAGATGTTTTTAAGCACTTTATGGGCTTGATTTACAAAACGGTGCTAACTGTTAGCACGCTGTGAAAAATGCTTTGCGCTAAATTAACGGTCGCGTTCACGCAAAAAAAATCACGCTAATGCGCGAATGGGAATTTTTGCATGCGAAAACTGTTTTTTCACGCGAAAATGCACTAAAACACGCGAAAAGCCGTGCTAACAGCCGTGCTAAGAGTTAGCACCATTTTGTGAATCAAGCCCATTGCCTCCATGTCAGCGTGTGTATGTCAGCGTGTGTAGTTTTAGATCTTCTACTTACATTTTCTCTGTTTTGGATGAGCTTCTTTCAGTAGCGCTGCCCTGTCACCTGTTTGTGGCTCTGACTGCAGCAAGTCGCACACAGAGGACAAAGAAGCATTGCATGCTCTGTCTACTCATGCTCCTTGCAATTTCGCACATACTGCCCAGATGTGCACAGCAGCCGAGGCCGGGAATGTTTTGGGCATGAGTACATAAGTGCTGCTTATACATGAGCGTAATTCGGGTGTTGTGCATTCAGGCAGGAGTGCAAAATTACAGGGAGTGGACAGAGCATGCACCGCTTCTTTGCCGAATGAGGGTCAGTCAGCAAAATGAAGGGGAGCCCATTCAAACCAGTGACTGCCATTCAGAGGATTGGACAGGTTTGGGGAGGGGTGGTGGTTGGTGACAGCGGGCCTAGGGCACTTGGAAGTACAAATTCGGCCCTGGTAGCAAATACATACATTTTATGTACACAGACCTGTACAACAACCCTGAATTGAAAGAAGGAGAAATGTGAAAGGAAGAGGGACAGGATGTATTGGTCCTCAAGAAGGACTGATCCTCCGAAAAAGACAGATGGGGCTCGATTCACAAAGCGGTGCTAACCTAGTTAGAGACTTTAGTCGTGATAACCATTGCACCACGCTGGTGAAAAGCCAGTTTAGGCGTGATAAGTTTAGATAAGTTTAAATCGCGCGCAAAGTCCTGTGCGAAAAGCAGCGCCATTAAACTCTATGCGAAGTGCACCAGACTTTGCTATCGCAAAACTTTTGATCAGCTGTGCACTGCGGTGCTAACCCAGTTGGTGCTTAAACTTATCACGCCTAAACATATCACGCTTAAACTTATCATGCCTAAACTTATCATGCCTAAACTGAGTTTAGGCATGATAAGGGGCTTTTCACCAGGGTGCTAACTGTTAGCACTGCTTTGTGAATCAAGCCTATGGTCTCTTTGGGTGCTGAGTCAGGGAACTAAGACTTTGCAAAGAGTTCTCTAGGTATAACCACTAGATGGTGCTGTGCCATCAGAGCTTTACAACAACTGTATATAAAATTTTTTACAGTGTTTCTCAAAACTGTCTTTGTGACTTCTCAATGGTGCATGCGTTGCAGGCAACCTCACCTGCACAGGTGTGGTAATTAGTGTCTCAGCTACACGGAATCAACCTAGCTGAGACACTTATTACCCCACATTTGCATTGGTGAGGTTTCCAGGAGAACATGCACCATTAGGGAGTCACGAGGACCGTTTTGAGAAATAGTGACCTAGGGTACTTTGACATGGATCTGAGAGCGTGTGCAAAAACTTAAAGTGCTTCCACTACAGACCCCATAGAAAGAAAATATGGTACTTACGTATTATCCAGTTTTTGTTAAAGTTTTGTTTGCTCCCCTAGGAAGACCATTTTTGGAATGCTGAAAGTCCCGGCTTTCTGTTGCATTGGGTCCGGAGTCGGTATGATGCTCAGTTCCCAAGTTATGGGGTTTTGAAGGAAGGGTGTCCCCTGAACTTGGCTGCAGAAAGTGCAATTACAGAAGTATGGGACGAACCCGACATGATGATAAGCAGCACACTTCTTCCTTCACTGTGTCTTCACAATTTATGTCAAGTGCCCTGGGTCTCTCATTACAGATGAAGGAGCAGCGCTGCGCTGCTCCTTCATCTGCGCAGCACTGCTCCTTCATGCACCCTCGTCTCCTCTCTGTCTTACTGTCATGGGCAGGCGACTCAATTCCACTGTACTCTCTTCAGAAAAGTGCAGGGGACACTTGTCCCCCAAACCCCCCTTAACTTGGGAATGGGGCATCGCATTGACTCAGGCCCATAGCCGGCATTTGACCTGAGCAACCACTCCGGTCCCTCAGGGCACCCGGCTTCCAATGGGCCGCCTATAGCTGGTTACCTATACTGAGGGCACCTACACCTGATTTCCTATACTGGGGGCACCTATAGCTGGCTACCTTTACTGAGAGCACCAACACCTGGCTACCTGCCTACCTATACTGGAGGCATCTACGCCTGGCTACCTATGGGGGCGATGGAGACCTTCAACTGACTTCCTATACTGGGGGCACCTATGCTTGGCAACCTATATTTAGGGCACCTACACATGAGATCCTATACTGGGGCCACTTATACCTGGCTACCTACCTATACTGAGTCTGAGGGTTTTTGGGGGGGCGCACTGCGGCTATAATGCGTGGTGCAAATTGTCGGTGCTGTGCTATCATTCTAAATGGAGGGTGGGGCAGTTAACTGTCCCACTGATTGTTTTTATTAACCACTTAAGGACTGCAGTCATAAAACCCCTTAAGGACCAGACACTTTTTTTCCATTCAGACTACTGCAGCTTTAACGGTTTATTGCTCGGTCATACAACCTACCACCTAAATTAATTTTACCTCCTTTTCTTGTCCCTAATACAGCTTTCTTTTGGTGCTATTTGATTGCTGCTGCAATTTTTAGTTTTTATTATATTCATCAAAAAATACATAAATTTTGTTAAAAAAATGATTTTTTTTTAACTTTCTGTGATAAAATTTGTCAAATAAAGTAAAATTTCTGTATACATTTTTGTCCAAATTTATTGTGCTACATGTCTTTGATAAAAAAAACCCAGTGTATATTTATTGGTTTGGGTAAAAGTTATAGCGTTTACAAACTATGGTGCAAAAAGTGAATTTTCCCATTTTGAAGCATCTCTGACTTTTCTGAGCACCTGTCAGGTTTCATGAGGTGCTATAATTCCAGGATAGTATAAATACCCCCCAAATGACCCCATTTTGGAAAGAAGACATCCCAAAGTATTCACTAAGAGGCATGGTGAGTTCATAGAAGGTTTTATTTTTTGTCACAAGTTAGCAGAAAATGACACTTTGTGACAAAAAAAAAAGTTTTAATTTCTGCTAACTTGTGACAAACAAAAGAGAAATCTGCCACAGACTCACCATGCCCCTCTCTGAATACTTTGGGATGTCTACTTTCCAAAATGGGGTCATTTGTGAGGTGTGTTTATTGTCCTGGCATTTTGGGGGGTGCTAAATTGTAAGCACCCCTGTAAAGCATAAAGGTGCTGATAGGACTTTGGGCCCCTTAGCGCACCTAGGCTGCAAAAAAGTGTCACACATGATGTATCGCCGTACTCAGGAGAAATAGTATAATGTGTTTTGGGGTGTATTTTTACACATACCCATGCTGGGTGGGAGAAATATCTCTGTAAATGAGATCTTTTTTTTTTTTTTTTTTTTACACACAATTGTCAATTTTCAGAGATATTTCTCCCACCCAGCATGGGTATATACATTATATTACTTCTCCTGAGTACAACGATACCACATGTGTGGCACTTTTTTGCACCCTAACTCGCTATGGGGCCCAAAGTCCAATGAGTACCTTTAGGATTTCACAGGTCATTTTGAGACATTTGGTTTCAAGACTACTCCTCACGGTTTAGGGCCCCTAAAATGCCAGGACAGTATAGGAACCCCACAAATAACCCCATTTTAGAAAGAAGACACCCCAAGGTATTCCTTTAGGAATATGGTGAGTTCATAGAAGATTTTATTTTTTGTCACAAGTTAGCGGAAAATGACACTTTGTGAGAAAAAAAATAAAAATCAATTTCCGCTAACTTGTGACAAAAAATAAAATCTTCTATGAACTCACCATACTCCTAACGGAATACCTTGGGGTGTCTTCTTTTTATAATGGGGTCATTTGTGGTGTTTCTATACTGCCCTGGCATTTTAGGGGCCCTAAACCGTGAGGAGGAGTCTTGAAACCAAATTTCTCAAAATGACCTGTGAAATCCTTAAGGTACTCATCGGACTTTGGGCCCCTTAGCGCAGTTAGGGTGCAAAAAAGTGCCACACATGTGGTATTGCCGTACTCAGGAGAAGTAGTACAATGTGTTTTGCGGTGTATTTTTACACATACCCATGCTGAGTGGGAGAAATATCTCTGTAAATGGACAATTGTGTGTAAAAAAATAAAAAATTGTCATTTACAGAGATATTTCTCCCACCCAGCATGGGTACATGTAAAAATACACCCCAAAACACATTATACTACTTCTCCTGAGTACGGCGATACCACATGTGTGACACTTTTTTGCACCCTAACTGCGCTAAGGGGCCCAAAGTCCAATGAGTACCTTTAGGATTTCACAGGTCATTTTGAGACATTTGGTTTCAAGACTACTCCTCGCGGTTTGGGGCCCCTAAAATGCCAGGGCAGTATAGGAACCCCACAAATGACCCCATTTTATAAAGAAGACACCCCAAGGTATTCCTTTAGGAGTATGGTGAGTTCATAGAAGATTTAATTCTTTGTCACAAGTTAGCGGAAAATGACACTATGAGAAAAAAAAAACAATAAAAATCAATTTCCGCTAACTTGTGACAAAAAATAAAATCTTCTATGAACTCACCATTCTCCTAACAGAATACCTTGGGGTGTCTTGTTTCTAAAATGGGGTCATTTGTGAGGTTCCTATACTGCCCTAGCATTTTAGGGACCCTAAACCGTGAGGAATAGTCTTGAAACCAAATGTCTCAAAATGACCTGTGAAATCCTAAAGGTACTCATTGGACGTTGGGCCCCTTAGCGCACCTAGGCTGCAAAAAAGTGTCACACATGTGGTATCGCCGTACTCAGGAGAAGTAGTATAATGTGTTTTGGGGTGTATTTTTACACATACCCATGCTGGGTGGGAAAAATATCTCTGTAAATGGACAATTGTGTGTAAAAAAATAAATAAAAAAAATTGTAATTTACAGAGATATTTCTCCCACCCAGCATGGGTATGTGTAAAAATACACCCCAAAAAAAATTATACTACTTCTCCTGAGTACGGCGATACCACATGTGTGACACTTTTTTTGCAGCCTAGGTGCGCTAAGGGGCCCAACGTCCTATTCACAGGTCATTTTGAGGCATTTGGTTTCAAGACTACTCCTCACAGTTTAGGGCCCCTAAAATGCCAGGGCAGTATAGGAACCCCACAAGTGACCCCATTTTACAAAGAAGACACCCCAAGGTATTCCGTTAGGTGTATGGTGAGTTCATAGAAGATTTTATTTTTTTGTCACAAGTTAGTGGAAAATGACACTTTGTGAAAAAAAAAACAATTTCTGCTAACTTTTGACAAAAAATAAAATCTATGAACTCATCATACACCTAACGGAATACCTTGGGGAGTCTTCTTTCTAAAAAGGGGTCACTTGTGGGGTTCCTATACGGCTGTGGCATTTTAGGGGCCCCAAACCGTGAGGAGTAGTCTAGAAACCAAATGCCTCAAAATGACTGTTCAGGGGTATAAGTATCTGCAAATTTTGATGACAGGTGGTCTATGAGGGGCCGAATTTTGTGGAACCAGTCATAAGCAGGGTGGCCTCTTAGATGACAGGTTGTATTAGCACTGAAGTGCAGGAAGCACAGGATGTTCTCAAATCGCGTCCTGGACATGGCAGCAGAGAACATGGGCATGTGATGTATTGGGTGTGTAGACCAATAAGACCGCAATACATTCTTTTTGACTAGACCCCAAAAAATGTTATGTTTGGAAACTTGGAGTGGCTTTCACCGAAAAGGCTGGGCATAGTAGCTTCTTGGGTTGGCGGTTGCGTATTGTGTGGCATAACGGTTGGTCTCAGCCACAATTAAGTCGTACCAGCAGTGATCAGAAAAAAAAAATTCTGTCACTGCGGTGGGGCAGGTGAGGGTTTGGCCGGGTGATCAGAAGCCCGCAGGGGGGCAGATTAGGGCCTGATCTGATGGATAGGCGTGCTAGGGGGTAACAAGTGGTGACAGGAAGTGATTGATGGGTGTCTCAGTGGGTGATTAGAGTAGAGAATAAATGCAATCAATGCACTGGGGAGGTGATTGGAAGGGGGTCTGAGGGGGATCTGAGGGTTTGGCCAAGTGATCAGGAGCCCACACGGGGCAAATTAGGGCCTGATTTGATGGGTAGGTGTGCTAGGGGGTGACAGGAGGTGATTGATGGGTGTCTCAGGGTGTAAACAGAGGCGGGAATAGATGCAAGCAATGCACTGGGGAGGTGATCGGGGGTATCTGAGGGCGATCTGAGGGTGTGGGCCGGTCATTGGGTGCCCGCAAGGGGCAGATGAGGGTCTGATCTGATGGGTATGATGGGTAGCAGTGACAGGTGGTGACAGGGGGTGAGTGATGGGTGATCAGTGGGTGATTAGAGGGGAGAACAGATGTAAATAATGCACTGGGGAGGTGATCAGAAGGTGTCTGGGGGGCTATCTGAGGGTGTGGGCGGGTGATTGGATGTCCGCAAGGGGCAGATTAGGGTCTGATCTGATGGGTAGCAGTGAGAGGTGGTGACAGGGGGTGACGGGGTGATTGATAGGTAATCAGTTGGTAAATACAGAGGAGAATATATGCAAGCAATGCACTGTCGAATTGATCAGAGCGGGTCTGGGGGGCTATCTGAGGGTGTGGGCGGGTGATTGGTTGCCCGCAAGGAGCAGATTAGGGTCTGATCTGATGGGTAGCAGTGACAGGTGGTGACAAGGGGTGACGGGGTGATTGATAGGTGTTCAGTAGGTGATTACAAGGGAGAATATATGCAAGCAATGCACTGGCGAGTTGATCAGAGCGGGTCTGGGGGGCTATTTGAGGGTGTGGCGGGTGATTGGGTGCCCGCAAGGGGCAGATTAGGGTCTGATCTGATGGATAGCAGTGACAGGTGGTGACGGAGTGTTTGATGGGTGATTGATAGGTGATCACTGGGTGATTAGAGGGGAGAGCAGATGTAAACAATGCACTTTCGGAGGTGATCTGAGGGTGGGTATGCGGGCAATCTGAGGGTGTAGGCGGGTGATCAGGTGCCCACAAGTTAGGGTCTGAGCTGATGGGTGATTGATTTGTGATTGACAGGTGATTACAGGGGAGAATAGAGTATACAGTACACAGGGGGGGGGGGGTCTGAGGAGGATCTGAGGGTGTGTGTGTGTGTGGGGGGGGGGGGTGATCAGGAGCCCCCAAGGGGCAGTTCAGGACCTAATCTAAAAAATACCATTGACAGATAGTGATAGGGTGTGATTGGGTGATTAGGGAGGTGATTGGGTGCAAACAGGGGTCTGGGGGGTGGGCAGGGGAGGGTCTGAGGGGTGCTGTGGGCGATCAGGGGGCGGGGGGGGGGCAGATCAGTGTGCTTGGGTGCAGACAGGGAGGGCTTCAGCCAGCCTTGGTGGTCCCTCGATCACTGGGACCACCAGGGCAGGAGGCAGCCTGTATAATACACTTTGTATACATTAAAGAGTGTATTATACACTTTGTAGGCGATCACAGGGTTAACAACAACCGCCGGCGCTTCCGATCAGCCGGCGGGTTGACCTCACGGGTGGGCGAAGCCTATTGCCGGTGGATGTGCGCGCATCACAGCGCGCGATCCCCGGCCAGAACAGTCCCAGGACCCGACGCCCATCGGCGTTACGTGGTCCTGGGCATGCCACTTTGCTGACGCCCATAGGTAGTGGGCGTCGGCAAGTGGTTCATATTCCTGAAAGGTTCTAGCCTTAATTTTTAAGTATATTCAGGATAATGCACTCTTTCCATCCATTCGTGGTTATTAATAGTATTTTTTCTATTATACATATGTGACGTGTCACAGAGATCTCAGCATTTGGCGTGATGTGTTAAGACGTCAAAAAGGTTGAGAGCCACTGTCCTAGGAGATATCTCATGAGAAAAGGTGAATTGCACATGTGTTTGTGTGTGTGCGTGCGTGTGTGCGCGCATGTGTGAAGAGGATGAAGGGGGCACAAAAAATCAGGTTTCGCTCAGGGTGCTGTGAAACCTAAGGCCGGCCATGCTCAGGACCCAGTGAAAAAGAAAGCTGGGACTTTCAACTTTCCAAAAATGGTTTATCTGGCTAGGGGATCAAAAAGAACTTTAACAAAAAGCTGCCAAACTTTCCAGACAGAATACATGAGTACCGAAAATATATTGTAGGTAATAAATAAAAAAAAAACATAAATTGGGGGTCTGCTTTTTATGACTTCCTTCCGAGTATAATTTCCCTTCTGTAATGCAGATCTGCTGGCTAAGTCATTCACCTGGGGCAGATATGCCAATTAGTTATTGTGATTTTCCTGATTACCATATTTGTTGCAGGTGAGAAGTGAAATATTTTGGCCAGAAGATCAGTATTACAAGCGGACAATGAGCATTTGAACCACTTGCATACCAGCAGTCTCTGACACATTAAGGACCAGAGACTGCTGGTATCAAATTATTGAACTTACCGATGACTCACGGGCGCCACCGCTCTCCGGTCCAGGGACATGCAGAGGGGGGATGGGGGGGGGCATGGGGGGGGTGGCACCCCCCCTGTTTAACCACTTCCCGACCGCCTAACGCACAGCGGCGGCCGGGAAGTGGAGCCCTGAAGGACCGGCTCACCCACAGAGGCGGCGGTCCTTCTAAGGGCATGGGCGGAGCGATCGCGTCATCCGTGACGCGATCCTCCGCCGGCGCCTGTCACCGCTCGCCCGCCGCAACATCCCGCCGGCTATACGGAAGCGCCGGCGGGATGTTAACCCCGCGATCGCCGCATACAAAGTGTATAATACACTTTGTAATGTTTACAAAGTGTATTATACAGGCTGCCTCCTGCCCTGGTGGTCCCAGTGTCCGAGGGACCACCAGGGCAGGCTGCAGCCACCCTAGTCTGCACCAAGCACACTGATTTCTCCCCCCCCCCCTGCCCCAGATCGCCCACAGCACCCATCAGACCCCCCCCTGCCCACCCCCCAGACCCCTGTTTGCACCCAATCACCCCCCTAATCACCCATCAATCACTCCCTGTCACTATCTGTCAACGCTATTTTTTTTTTACCCCCCCCCCTGCTCCCTGCCCCCCCTCCTGATCACCCCCCACCCCTCAGATTCTCCCCAGACCCCCCCCCCAGACTACCCCCCCCCCCCCTGTTTACTGTATGCATCTATCCCCCTGATCACCTGTCAATCACCTGTCAATCACCTGTCAATCACCCGTCAATCACCCGTCAATCACCCCCTGTCACTGCCACCCATCAATCAGCCCCTAACCTGCCCCTTGCGGGCAATCTGATCACCCCCCCACACCAATAGATCGCCCACAGATCCGACATCAGATCACCTCCCAAATCCATTGTTTACATCTATTCTCTCCTCTAAACACCCACTAATTACCCATCAATCACCCATCAATCACCCCCTATCACCACCTGTCACTTTTACCTATCAGATCAGACCCTAATCTGCCCCTTGCGGGCACCCCAATCACCCGCCCACACGCTCAGATTGCCCTCTGACCCCCCCTTATCAATTCACCAGTGCATTAATTACATCTGTTCTTCCCTGTAATAACCCACTGATCACCTGTCAATCACCTGCCAATCACCTATCACCCATCAATCACCCCCTGTCACCCCCTGTCACTGCCACCCATCAATCAGCCCCTAACCTGCCCCTTGCGGGCAATCTGATCACCCACCCACACCATTAGATCGCACGCAAACCCGCCGTCAGATTACCTCCCAAATGTATCGTTTACATCTGTTATCTTCTCTAAACACCCACTAATTACCCATCAATCACCCATCAATCACCCCCTATCACCACCTGTCACTTTTACCTATCAGATCAGACCCTAATCTGCCCCTTGCGGGCACCCAATCACCCGCCCACACGCTCAGATTGCCCTCGGACCCCCCCCCCTTATCAATTCGCCAGTGCATTAATTACATCTGTCCTTCCCTGTAATAACCCACTGATCACCTGTCAATCACCTGCCAATCACCTATCACCCATCAATCACCCCCTGTCACTGCCACCCAACAATCAGCCCCTAACCTGCCCCTTGCGGGCAATCTGATCACCCACCCACACCAATAGATCGCCCGCAGATCCGACATCAGATCACCACCCAAGCGCAGCGTTTACATCTATTCTCTCCTCTAAACACCCACTAATTACCCATCAATCACCCCCTATCACCACCTGTCACTGTTACCCATCAGATCAGACCCTAATCTGCCCCTTGCGGGCACCCAATCACCCACCTACACGCTCAGATTGCCCTCAGACCCCCCCTTATCAATTCGCCAGTGCAATATTTACATCTGTCCTTCCCTGTAATAACCCACTGATCACCTGTCAATCACCTGCCAATCACCTATCACCCATCAATCACCCCCTGTCACTGCCACCCATCAATCACCCCCTGTCACTGCCACCCATCAATCACCCGCTGTCACTGCCACCCATCAATCAGCCCCTAACCTGCCCCTTGCGGGCAAACTGATCACCCACCCACACCAATAGATCGCCCGCAGATCCGACATCAGATCACCACCCAAGCGCCATCAATCACCCCCTGTCACTGCTACCTATCAGATTAGACCCCTATCTGCCCCTAGGGCACTCAATCACCCGCCCACACCCTCAGAATGCCCTCAGACCCCAGCCCTGATCACCTCGCCAGTGCATTGCTTGCATCTATTCCCCCCTCTAATCACACCTTAAGACACCCATCAATCACCTCCTGTCACCCCCTAGCACACCTACCCATCAGATCAGGCCCCAATTTGCCCCGTGTGGGCTCCTGATCACTCGGCCAAACCCTCAGATCCCCCTCAGACCCCCTTCCGATCACCTCCCCAGTGCATTGATTGCATCTATTTTCCCCTCTAACCACCCCCTGAGACACCCATCAATCACCTCCTGTCACCCCCCTAGCACTCCTATCCATCAGATCAGGCCCAATACAACCTGTCATCTAAAAGGCCACCCTGCTTATGACCGGTTCCACAAAATTCGCCCCCTCATAGACCACCTGTCATCAAAATTTGCAGATGCTTATACCCCTGAACAGTCATTTTGAGACATTTGGTTTCCAGACTACTCACGGTTTTGGGCCTGTAAAATGCCAGGGCGGTATCGGAACCCCACAAGTGACCCCATTTTAGAAAAAATGACACTCCAAGGTATTTTGTTAGGTGTATGACGAGTTCATAGAAGATTTTATTTTTTGTCAAAAGTTAGCGGAAATTAATTTTTATTGGTTTTTTTTCACAAAGTGTCATTTTTCACTAACTTGTGACAAAAAATAAAATCTTCTATGAACTCGCCATACACCTAACGGAATACCTTGGGGTGTCTTCTTTCTAAAATGGGGTCACTTGTGGGGTTCCTATACTGCTCTGGCATTTTAGGGGCCCTAAACCGCGAGGAGTAGTCTAGAAAACAAATGCTTCAAAATGATCTGTGAATAGGACGTTGGGCCCCTTAGCGCACCTAGGCTGCAAAAAAGTGTCACACATGTGGTACCCGCCGTACTCAGGAAAAGTAGTATAATGTGTTTTGGGGTGTATTTTTACACATACCCATGCTGGGTGGGAGAAATTTCTATGTAAATGGACAATTGTGTGTAAAAAAATCAAACAATTGTCATTTACAGAGATATTTCTCCCACTTAGCATGGGTATGTGTAAAAATACACCCCAAAACGCATTATACTACTTCTCCTGAGTACGGCGGTACCACATGTGTGGCACTTTTTTACACCCTAAGTACGCTAAGGGGCCCAAAGTCCAATGAGTACCTTTAGGATTTCACAGGTCATTTTGCGACATTTGGTTTCAAGACTACTCCTCACGGTTTAGGGCCCCTAAAATGCCAGGGCAGTATAGGAACCCCACAAATGATCCCATTCTAGAAAGAAGACACCCAAAGGTATTCCGTACGAAGTATGGTGAGTTCATAGAAGATTTTATTTTTTGTCACAAGTTAGCGGAAAATGACACTTTGTGAAAAAAAACTATTAAAATCAATTTCCGCTAACTTGTGACAAAAAAATAAAAACTTCTATGAACTCAGCATACTCCTAACGGAATACCTTGGGGTGTCTTCTTTCTAAAATGGGGTCATTAGTGGGGTTCCTATACTGCCCTGGCATTTTAGGGGCCCTAAACCGCGAGGAGTAGTCTTGAAACAAAAATGACCTGTGAAATCCTAAAGGTACTCATTGGACTTAGTGCAGTTAGGGTGCAAAAAAGTGCCACACATGTGGTATCGCCGTACTCGGGAGAAGTAGTATAATGTGTTTTGGGGTGTATTTTTACACATACCCATGCTGGGTGGGAGAAATACCTCTGTAAATGACAATCTTTTGATTTTTTTACACACAATTGTCCATTTACTGAGGTATTTCTCCCACCCAGCATGGGTATGTGTAAAAATACACCCCAAAACACATTGTACTACTTCTCCCGAGTATGGTGATACCACATGTGTGGCACTTTTTTGCACCCTAACTGTGCTAAAGGGCCCAAAGTCCAATGAGTACCTTTAGGATTTCACAGGTCATTTTGAGAAATTTCGTTTCAAGACTACTCCTCACGGTTTAGGGCCCCTAAAATGCCAGGGCAGTATAAGAACCCCACAAATGACCCCATTTTAGAAAGAAGACACCCCAAGGTATTCCGTTAGTAGTATGGCGAGTTCATAGAAGATTTTATTTTTTGTCACAAGTTAGCGGAAATTGATTTTAATTGTGTTTTTTTCACAAAGTGTCATTTTCCGCTAACTTTTGACAAAAAATAAAATCTTCTATGAACTCACCATACTCCTAACGGAATACCTTGGGGTGTCTTCTTTCTAAAATGGGGTCATTTGTGGGGTTCCTATACTGCCCTGGCATTTTAGGGGCCCTAAACCGTGAGGAGTAGTCTTGAAACGAAATTTCTCAAAATGACCTGTGAAATCCTAAAGGTACTCATTGGACTTTGGGCCCTTTAGCGCAGTTAGGGTGCAAAAAAGTGCCACACATGTGGTATCGCCGTACTCAGGAGAAGTAGTATAATGTGTTTTGTGGTGTATTTTTACACATACCCATGCTGAGTGGGAGAAAGATCTCTGTAAATGGACAATTGTGTGTTATAAAAATTAACAAATTGTCATTTACAGAGATATTTCTCCCACCCAGCATGGGTATGTGTAAAAATACACCCCAAAACACATTATACTACTTCTCCTGAGTACGGCAATACCACATGTGTGGCACTTTTTTGCAGCCTAACTGCGCTAAGGGGTCCAAAGTCCAATGAGCACCTTTAGGCTTTACAGGGGTGCTTACAATTTAGCACCCCCCAAAATGTCAGGACAGTAAACACACCCCACAAATGACCCCATTTTGGAAAGTAGACCCTTCAAGGTATTCAGAGAGGGGCATGGTGAGTCCATGGCAGATTTCATTTTTTTTTGTCGCAAGTTAGAAGAAATGGAAACTTTTTTTTTTTTTCTCACAAAGTGTCATTTTCCGCTTACTTGTGACAAAAAATAATATCTTCTATGAACTCACTATGCCTCTCAGTGAATACTTTGGGATGTCTTCTTTCCAAAATGGGGTCATTTGGGGGGTATTTATACTATCCTGGAATTCTAGCCCCTCATGAAACATGACAGGGGGTCAGAAAAGTCAGAGATGCTTGAAAATGGGAAAATTCACTTTTTGCACCATAGTTTGTAAACGCTATAACTTTTACCGAAACCAATAAATATACACTGAATGGGTTTTTTTTAATCAAAAACATGTTTGTCCACAATTTTCGCGCTGCATGTATACAGAAATTTTACTTTATTTGAAAAATGTCAGCACAGAAATTTAAAAAAATCATTTTTTTGCCAAAATTCATGTCTTTTTTGATGAATATAATAAAAAGTAAAAATCGCAGGAGCAATCAAATAGCACCAAAAGAAAGCTTTATTAGTGACAAGAAAAGGAGCCAAAATTCATTTAGGTGGTAGGTTGCATGAGCGAGCAATAAACCGTGAAAGCTGCAGTGGTCTGAATGGAAAAAAAGTGGCCGGTCCTTAAGGGGTAGAAAGCCCTAGGTCCTCAAGTGGTTAAATTCCCATAAAAAGGCAGTTTTGGCTGTAAAAACAAAGCTCCGCCTCTGCCCACAATAGGTCCCACCCCTTCTGCACAGGAAGCTCCGCCCACACGCACAGGAGGCTTCTCCCCATCTGGAACACTTTGAAGTAAAGAGGTGCCATACAGGAACCCTAGTGTAACCATCCCCACAGCTGTGTGGTGGCAGGTAAGATAGTGTCTCTTTGACAACAGTGACCTCTCCCTCCCCTAGCATCCACAGTGACCTCTCTCTCTCAACCTTGCACCCACAGGGCCCTCTCCCTCCACCTAGGACCCATACTGACCTCTCGCTCCCCAGCATTAGCACTGCAGTGATCCTGCCTCCCCCAGCATCCACACTGACCCCTCCCTCCTCCAGCACGTACATTGACTTTTCCCTCCCCCAGCAGCACCCTTCCTGTTCCCAGCAGTACCCTTCCTGTCCCCAGCAGCATCCATAGTGACCTCCTCCAGCACCTAAACTGACCTCTCCCTCCCCCAATAACTTTCCATTCCTGCAGCACCCACCACTGACCTATATAACTTTCCCTTCCTGCAGCACCCACACTGACCTATACTTTTCCCAACATCCCCCCCTCCCCCCCCCCCCCCCCCATAGCTGGCACCCAGTACTCATGCTCACACATGACCTAAGGTACTTGCACCCAGGCCTGACATTGCACCCAGTATTCACACCTGCACACAGCCTCCACATGGCCCCCATTATCTGCACCAAGCACCCACTTAACCAGTACCCGCACTCAAATTATCTGCATTCAAAACCCATGTGATGCCCAAAGCCCACCCATAGCCAAAGCCCATCCATAGCCAACACCCAGTACAGGCATGGCGCCAAGTATTCATATCATGTCTCATTCATGTTTCACCCAGGACCTGCACTCAGCACCCACATGACATCCAGTACATTCACCCAGATCTCACATGGCACTAAGTACTTGCAATCAAAACCCACATAACCCTCGATACCCAACCATGGCCAGAACCCACATGACACTTTGTACTCACACCCAGAACCCACATGGCACCCAGTATCTGCATTCAGTACCCACATGAAAACCAATACCCTCTACCCAGAAAGGAGGAGGGGGAGGGGGGCATTGCGAGGCTCCCTTTTTAAATTGAAGCACCCCCCACTTAAGGACCCTCTGCATGACCCTACTTCCATCGCTGACCCTGTGATCATTGTGAGCTAATGGGATTGACTCACAGTGACTATGGGGTCAGGAGCCAATGAAATCGGCTTCAGACCAGCTCACACAGCTCTGCCGTCATAGAGACGGCAGGGCAAGTGGCTTGCAGCATTGGCAGAGTGGCAGATCAGCGTTAGTGGCAGGCCCGTACCAATGCCTACATGATAAAAAACAGCAAAAATGTACATTTCAGGGTAGGTACCCACTGAAATACTGGCAATATGTTTGTGGGATGTGTGTACCATCCAAGGGCGTAAGTAAGGAGCTTGGGGCCCCGGTGCAAATTTTACAGGGGGCTCCATGCACTGTATTGATATGGAGCCTTAAAACCTACCAAGGACAGCTATAGTGTCAGAGAGACGTGTATTTAGAGTAAGAAAACAGTGTGTTAAGGCTCACCACTGTTCAATGTACCTCTTAGATGTGTTTATTGCCAGCATAGCACCAATAAAAAGCTAATAAGATGGATGAAGTAGGGCCCCTAGTGGACCCCTCTGGTCCAAGGGCCCCAGTGCGGTCGCTACCTCTGTACCCCCTATTGATACGCCACTGATACTATCACTCTAGAGTGTTATTTGCCCACTCTATGTATACTTTTAGTTGTTATGTGTATCAATTTAATATACAAATATTGCTGACCACTATGTTTATCCTCTGTATTGATGTCAAATCATTTTGGTATATATGTACACATTGTATGTCAGAACTTAAAGAGAAACCGTGACCAAGAATTGAACTTCATCCCAATCAGTAGCTGATACCCCCTTTTACATGAGAAATCTATTCCTTTTCACAAACGGATCATCAGGGGGCTCTGGTTGGCTGATATTGTGGTGAAACCCCTCCCACAAGAAACTCTGAGGACCATGGTCCTGGCAGTTTCCTGTCTGTAAACCTCGCTGCATTGTGGGAAATAGCTGTTTACAGCTGTTTCCAACTGCCAAAAAAAGCAAGCAGCAGCTACATCACCTGCCAGCAGTAAAAATGTCACCACGTGATAAATGTCAGAATGTAAATCAGGGATTTAAAAGATTTTACAATGGGCAAACACTGACTAAATCATTTATACATAATTATTGTAAAAGTGAAGCACTTTTTTATTACATTATTTCCACTGTAAAGTGTATCAGAGACATAAATTAAAATTTGATACTGACCTGGGGCTTCCTCCAGCCCCATAAGCACATGAATCCTTCAACATCCTCCCACAGTCTACCGTTCAGCCGCAATCAGCCCTGGTAACTGGTTCAGTCAGGTCAATCGGGGTCTTCTTTGCATGCGTGGGAGGTCTGTGCATGCACAGAAGACCCCGACTGACGCGACTGAACCAGTTACCAGGGCTGATTGCGGCTGACAAGGTTCCCCAGCACCAGAGGCAGAGATTAAAAATTGCACCTCCCCCTTTCCCCATGTTCAGTGCTCAGAATCCTCCACACATACACACCCATACACAGTACACACACACACACACACACACACACACACACACACACACACACACACACACACACACACACACACAGTGCACACACTACACACACACAGTACACACACTACACACACATACAGTACAAACACACATAGTACACCCAGTACACACATAGGGTACACACACCATACAAACAGAGTACGTACACACACAGAGTGCGCACACATACAGTACACACACACGCACACACACCGTTCTCTCTCTCAGAACTCCAATCCCCCTCCATACCTGCTTCACTCCACGCAATGCCATGCCTTTCAGTCATCCAAGGGCATGGCATTTACAGTGCTATCAGGGGTCCCTCCCCCTTCCAGTCCAGCCACAGCTTACAAGTTCAGCAAGTCTTGTCTGCAGGCAACTCTGCAGGAAGCCAACAACAGTTCCATTACAGCAGAAGCCGGCTTCCTGCTGTTGCCTAGCAACACAATGCCATAGCCGTGCCTGTCATCTCTTTGCTGACAGTGCGGCTGTTACAGGGCAAATGGGTGCACTTTATAGGAGGCAGACAGAGGTGAGATTAATTCAGTGCGGGCAGATTGACAAAAGCGTAAGTCAGTAGGCTGGCACAAAGCAATATGTGGCAGGCGGGTGGCAGCAAGAGCACACAAGAATGCGTCCTCACGTGGCTGCGCTTAGAGGCCCTAGCCTGTCTAGCCTCTGCCTCGGCCCGGCCCTGGCTGAATGGCAGACCTCGGTAGGATGGCGAGGGACTCACACATACTTATGGGGCTGGAGGAAGCCCTGGGTAAGTATCAAATCTTTCTTAATCTATGTCTCGGGCTTACTTTAACCTCTTAACTGCTTGCCGACTGTGTCACGCCAATGGGCCGCTCTTAGACTGTCTGTTAGACGGCGAAACCGTGGTCTATAAACCTTGTACAGCTCTGCGATCTGCAGCAGCGCTGTACTGGGGACAGCCGTGTGACACGGCTGTCCCCCTGGGACACAAGAGAGCAATCGGCTCTCATAGGCAGAAGCCTATGACAGCCGATTGACATGATTGGCTGGCTGGGGGAGGGAGGGATTGAAGAAAAAAAAAACAAAAACAAATAATTAAGGATGTAAATATTTATTTAAAAAAATAAACATCTAGGGGTGATCAGACCCCACCAACAGAGAGTTCTGTTGGTGGGGAGATCAGTAGGTGATTACAAGGGAGAATATATGCAAGCAATGCACTGGCGAGTTGATCAGAGCGGGTCTGGGGGGCTATTTGAGGGTGTGGCGGGTGATTGGGTGCCCGCAAGGGGCGATTAGGGTCTGATCTGATGGATAGCAATGACAGGTGGTGACGGGGTGTTTGATTGGTGATTGATGGGTGATCACTGGGTGATTAGAGGGGAGAGCAGATGTAAACAATGCACTTTCGGAGGTCATCTGAGGGTGGGTCTGCGGGCAATCTGAGGGTGTAGGCGGGTGATCAGGTGCCCAAAAGGGGCAAGTTAGGGTCTGAGCTGATGGGTGATTGATTTGTGATTGACCGGTGATTGACAGGTGATTACAGGGGAGAATAGCGTATACAGTACACAGGGGGGTCTGAGGAGGATCTGAGGGTGTGTGTGTGTGTGTGTGGTGGGGGGGGGGGGGTGATCAGGAGCCCCCAAGGGGCAGTTTAGGACCTAATCTAAAAAATAGCATTGACAGATAGTGACAGGGAGTGATTGATGGGTGATTAGGGGGGTGATTGGGTGCAAACAGGGGTCTGGGGGGTAAGCAGGAGGGGGGGGGGTCTGAGGGGTGCTGTGGGCGATCGGGGGGGGGGGGGGGGCAGATCAGTGTGCTTGGGTGCAGACAGGGAGGGCTTCAGCCTGCCCTGGTGGTCCCTCGATTACTGGGACCACCAGGGTGTTGGAGATACAACCACATGTACTTTATATAGTACTGAGTATTAACACCACTAGACCAGTAGATGGCACTGTAGCAAATACTAAGGTTAACAGTTATGTGTGTCTGTCTAAAAAATTGTTTTTCTTTATCTCTTCCTCTCTCTTCACAACTAAGATGTCTGCTGTTACAGTTTACTGAAATGCTCTGTATGCTTGCAACTTAATCCAGCGAAGTAAACCAGGTTCTGCCTCATCACAAGCTTCTAGTGTCTTCTCTAATACATAACAACAGGGTTATGGGCCCAGCTCCAGACAATAGAAATAGGAAAACTACAAGCAAGTAAGTGCTGCATCTATAATCATACTGAATCCTGTGTAAGGAAACAAGAGCTGCACCCAGAAAGATGGCAAGCGCTTCAGATATGAAGTTTACAAAAGCAAAGCTTAAAAATACAAACTACCAGCTGTGGAAGTTTAAGCTTGAAACGCTGTTATCCAAAGATGACTTGTGGCAGGTGCTGGATACAGACAGGCCCAACGACAACCCAGAAGAATGGGACAGAAAAAACAGGCAAGCAAAAGCAGTCATAAGCCTGCTAGTGGAGGATGATCAACTCATTCATATAAGGAAAGAAAACACAGCTAAAGGTATGTGGACTGCATTACAAAGGCTGCATGAACGTGCAAACCTAAACAGTAAACTATATCTGCTACGCAAACTGTATAAGATGAGGCTGGAAAAAGGGCAGGAAATGGGTGAACATGTAAATGCTACGCTAGAGATTGTGGACCAGCTGGGTGCAATAGGTGAAGAAATGAAAGACAGTCACGTAGCAGCATTACTGCTATGCAGCCTCCCGGAATCATACAGTGCCCTTATAAATGCTCTAGAAACTAGACCAGAAATTGAACTGACGCTAGAATATGTTAAGGGAAAACTAATTGATGAATACAGCAGAAGAAAGGAAAACCTGCATAGTGAAGAGAACAAGAGATCAGAGACAGCTCTAAAGGTGCATGAAGGCACAAGACAAAGCAAAGGAACCAGGGTGTGTTTTCGCTGTAAAAAGGCCGGTCACCTGAAAAAGAACTGCTCAATCTGGAAAGCTGAGCAAAGAAAGCAGGAACCACCCACAAGAGAAAGAGCTAAAGTAGTCATGCAGGAAAATGAAAGTGCATCATGGAGTGGTACTTTTAAAGTGACTCAGAATAGCACCTCAAGCGGATGGTACATCGATTCAGGGGCAACAAGCCACATGACAAGCGATGAGAATTTCTTCACGGAAATTGATTACAGTGCAAATGGGAAAAGTATTACTGCTGAAGGTAATGGTCAGGGGTTTCTGAACTGCAAAACACCATCCGGGGGCAAGCAGAGTATCTTTGTAAAGGATGTTCTATATGTTCCAAGCCTAGAAGGAAGCCTCCTATCAGTGAAAACCCTTGCAAGCAATGGACTTACCGTCCAGTTCAGAGGTAATGAATGCACAATTCAAAATGGAAAGCAAATCTTAGCAAGAGGAAAATTAAATGAACACCTGTACATGTTCGTCACTGAAAATGAGAAGGCTAAAGCAGCAACTCATAACCCACATGACAAGTGCATCCACCTGTGGCACAGAAGATTGGGACATCGAAACCCAGAAGCTATAAAGGACATTGCAAAGAGAGGTCTATCCGAAGACATGAAAATACTGCCTTGCCACACATTTAGCAAGTGCACGTGCTGCATCAAAGCAAAAGCCACCAGAACCCCTCTTCCACAGACCAGTCAGAGAAAAACCACTAAACCTATGGAACTGATACATAGTGATGTGTGCGGACCAATGAAAACCGTCACACCCGGCGGGAACAGATATTTACTGACTTTCATTGACGATTATTCTAGGTACACAATAACTTATCTGATGAAGCACAAAAGTGAAACTTTAGAAAAACTTCAAGAGTTTATAGCTATGACAAGCAACAAGTTTCAAAGAAAACCTGGAATAATACGCACTGACAATGGAGGAGAATATATGAGTAAGGAGATGGAATCATACCTGAAGAAACAAGGTATCATACACCAAACAACTGTACCATATACTCCTGAGCAAAACGGTGTAGCAGAAAGGAAGAATCGCACTCTTGTAGAAATGACCAGGCATATGCTTTCAGATGCTGGCTTACCTAACAAATACTGGGGAGAAGCTATAATGACTGCAACATACTTACAAAACAGGCTCCCATCAAAAGCTATTGAGAGTACACCATACGAAATGTGGAATGGATCGAAGCCTAATGTAGGCCACATCAGAGTGTTCGGCTGTAAAGCATATGCCCACATTCCAAGTGAGAAACGCTCCAAGTTGGAGAACAAAGCAATAGAAGGCATTCTGGTGGGCTACAGTGAGCAGAGTAAGGGATACAGAATACTTTGTCCAAAGACCAATAAGGTGACAGTCAGCCGCAGTGTCTATTTTGACGAAAGCGAAGCACCAGATAATACAATTCTTGAAAAATGCGGAGAGGATTTGCGGGCTGAATCAGCAAGAGACACTGACTCATGTGAAGCAGAACAAGAGCCAGACCAAGAAGTGGAACTTACAATCAACGAGCTAGTAGAACCCACTGAGCAACAAGAAATCAGAAGATCCACTCGGACTACAAAAGGTATACCACCCCGCAGGATATCATATGCTGCAAAAACACATCAAACACAGGAGCCAACATCCTGGGAAGACATAGAAACTTTGCCAAGAAGGGAAGCTGATCAATGGAGAAAAGCAGCTGAAGAAGAAATAAAATCACTTCAAGAAAATAAAACTTGGGCACTAACAGAACTCCCTCCTGGTCGCAAGACCATCGGAAGCAAATGGACTTTTAAAGTGAAATATGATGCAGAGGGAAACATCTATAGATACAAAGCAAGATTAGTTGCCAAGGGATACTCCCAGAAATTTGGAGAAGACTATGATGAAACATTTGCTCCAGTTGTGAAATATTCCACCATGAGAACACTCCTTAGCGTTGCTGCCGGAAAGGGAATGCAAGTGAAGCACCTAGACGTCAAAACTGCCTTTCTATATGGAGACATCAAGGAGGATCTATACATGGAACAGCCACCAGGATTTGAGGAGAAAAAGAACCTTGTATGCAAACTGCAGAAGAGCATCTATGGGCTTAAGCAAGCGGCGAGAGTGTGGAATGAAAAAGTGAACGAAATACTCACGAAAGAAGGATTCTCAAGAAGTAAAGCGGATCCATGTCTGTACTCGAAGAATCAAGAGAACAGATGGACATATATCCTAATTTACGTTGATCACATCTTGACGTGTTTTGAACAAGAAGGGGACTAAGAACAAATAGTTCACAAACTGAAACAAAACTTTGAACTTAAAGAGTTGGGGAACATTACTCACTACCTAGGAATTCAAATAGAGCGGGAAGAGGATGGAAGTTATCTTCTTAACCAAAATCAGAAAACTACAGAAATATTAGAACAGTTTCACATGCAAGATGCAAAGGAAGTGAGAACGCCAATGGAACCAGATTATCCGAAATACAATGGAACCGAAAATTTGTTACCTAACAATGATTACTACCGCAGGGTAATTGGAAAATTGCTATACATTACCACCGTGACAAGACCAGACATTGCTGTAGCAGTGGGAATACTTTGCAGAAAAGTCGCATAACCGTGTCAACGCGACTGGAACGCAGTAAAAAGGGTAATGCAATACCTAAAGGGAACAAGTCAGATGAAGCTGAGACTTCCAGCATCGTCAAACCCAAAACTGATTGGATATGTGGACGCCGACTGGGCTGGAGACACCACTGATCGGAAATCTACAAGTGGTTACATCTTCCAGTATGGACAAGGAACCATAAGCTGGTCAAGTCGTAAACAAGCGACTGTTACACTCTCTTCAACTGAAGCGGAATACATAGCAGCAGCTTATGCATGTCAAGAAGCCATTTGGATTCGTCAGCTTCTACTAGACGTGGGACTAAATATGTCACAACCCACACCCATCTTTGAAGACAATCAGGGATGCATAAAGCTCACACAATCTGAGAAGGTTAACCCAAGAACCAAGCATATTGATGTAAAATATCATCTGCTTAGGGACATGCAAGAACAAGGAGTTATCGACATTCAGTACTGCCCATCAGAGGAGATGACTGCAGACGCACTCACCAAACCTTTGCCAAGGGAACGTCATTGTTTTCTACAAAAGAGACTGAATGTTGTATAATAACGCACATGCCGTTGAGAAGGGGTGTTGGAGATACAACCACATGTACTTTATATAGTACTGAGTATTAAGACCACTAGACCAGTAGATGGCACTGTAGCAAATACTAAGGTTAACAGTTATGTGTGTCTGTCTGAAAATTTGTTTTTTTTATCTCTTCCTCTCTCTTCACAACTAAGATGTCTGCTGTTACAGTTTACTGAAATGCTCTGTATGCTTGCAATTTAATCCAGTGAAGTAAACCAGGTTCTGCCTCATCACGAGCTTCTAGTGTCTTCTCTAATACATAACCAACACAGGGCAGGAGGCAGCCTGTATAATACACTTTGTATACATTACAAAGTGTATTATACACTTTGTAGCGGCGATCACAGGGTTAACAACCCGCCTGCGCTTCCAATCGGCCGGCGGGTTGACCTCGCAGGTGAGCGGAGCCCAGTGGCGTAGCTATGGAGCTATTGGCCCCGGTGCGAGTTTTACATGGGGCCTCCCCAAGCACTGTATATGTAACACTTGATACGACGCAACAAAACCTGTCAAGTTCATCCACAGTGTTGAGGTGCAAGAAGGGGATGGGACTCAGTTTGTTAATGATTACCACTATTCAAAGCATCTTTAGAAGTGATTATTACCAGCACAGGACCAATAAAAAGATAAAACTTTGTTTAAGGAAGGGCCCTATGGGGCCCCTTTGGCTCAAGGGCCCCAATGCAGTCGCTACCTCTGCAACCCCTATTGCTACGCCACTGGCGGAGCCTATTGCCGTCAGATGTGCATGCATCACAGCGCGCGATCCCCGGCCAGAACAGTCCCAGGACCCGACGCCCATCCGCGTTACGTGGTCCTGGGCATGCCACTTTGCCGACGCCCATAGGTAGTGGGCAGTCGGCAAGTGGTTAACATTCCTGAAAGGTTCTAGCCTTCATTTTTATTTATATTCAGGATAATGCACACTTTCCATCCATTCGTGGTTATTAATAGTATTTTTTCTATTATACATATGTGACGTGTCACAGAGATCTCAGCATTTGGCTTGATGTGTTAAGACGTCAAAAAGGTTGGGAGCCACTGTCCTAGGAGATATCTCATGAGAAAAGGTGAATTGCACATGTGTTTGTGTGTGTGCGTGCGTGTGTGCGTGCATGTGTGAAGAGGATGAAGGGGGCACATAAAATCAGGTTTCGCTTAGGGTGCTGTGAAACCTAAGGCCGGCCATGCTCAGGACCCAGTGAAAAAGAAAGCTGGGACTTTCAGCTTTCCAAAAATGATTTATCTGGCTAGGGGATCAAAAAGAACTTTAACAAAAAGCTGCCAAACTTTCCAGACAGAATACATAAATACCGAAAAATATATTGTAGGTAATAAATAAAAAAAAAACATAAATTGGGGGTCTGCTTTTTATGACTTCCTTCCAAGTATAATTTCCCTTCTGTAATGCAGATCTGCTGGCTAAGTCATTCACCTAGGGCAGATATGCCAATTAGTTATTGTGATTTTCCTGATTACCATATTTGTTACAGGTGAGAAGTGAAATATTTTGGCCAGAAGATCATATTACAAAAGGACAATGAGCATTTGACCCACTTGCATACCAGCAGTCTCTGACACATTAAGGTCCAGAGACTGCTGGTATCAAATTATTGAACTTACCGATGACTCACGGGCGCCACCGCTCTCCGGTCCAGGGACATGCAGAGGGGGGGGGGGGGGGGGGGGCACCTGTTTAAATTCCCATAAAAAGGCAGTTTTGGCTGTAAAAACAAAGCTCCGCCTCTGTCCACAATAGGTCCCACCACTTCTGCACAGGAAGCTCCGCCCACACCCACAGGAGGCTGCTCCCCATCTGGAACACTTTGAAGTAAAGAAGTGCCATACAGGAACCCTAGTGTAACCATCCCCACAGCTGTGTGGTGGCAGGTAAGATAGTGTCTCTTTGACAGCAGTGACCTCTCCCTCCCCCAGCATCCACAGGGCCCTCTCCCTCCACCTAGGACCCATACTGACCTCTCGCTCCCCAGCATTAGCACTGCAGTGATCCTGCCTCCCCCAGCATCCACACTGACCCCTCCCTCCTCCAGCACGTACATTGACTTTTCCCTCCCCCAGCAGCACCCTTCCTGTTCCCAGCAGTACCCTTCCTGTCCCCAGTAGCATCCATAGTGACCTCCTCCAGCACCTAAACTGACCTCTCCCTCCCCCAATAACTTTCCCTTCCTGCAGCACCCACACTGACCTATACTTTTCCCAACATCCACCTCTTCCCCCCCCCATAGCTGGCACCCAGTACTCATGCTCACACATGACCTCAGGTACTTGCACCCAGCCCTGACATTGCACCCAGTATTCACACCTGCACACAGCCTCCACATGGCCTCCATTATCTGCACCAAGCACCCACTTAACCAGTACCCGCACCCAAAGTATCTGCATTCAAAACCCATGTGACGCCCAAAGCCCACCCATAGTCAAAGCCCACCCATAGCCAACACCCAGTACAGGCATGGCGCCAAGTATTCATATCATGTCTCATTCATGTTTCACCCAGGACCTGCACTCAGCACCCACATGACATCCAGTACATTTACCCAGATCTCACATGGCACTAAGTACTTGCAATCAAAACCCACATGACACTCGATACCCAACCATGGCCAGAACCCACATGACACTCTGTACTCACACCCAGAACCCACATGGCACCCAGTATCTGCATTCAGCACCCACATGAAAACCAATACCCTCTACCCAGAAAGGAGGAGGGGGAGGGGGGGGCATTGCGAGGCTCCCTTTTTAAATTGAAGCACCCCCCACTTAAGGACCCTCTGCATGGCCCTACTTCCATCGCTGACCCTGTGATCATTGTGAGCTAATGGGATTGACTCACAGTGACTATGGGGTCAGGAGCCAATGAAATCGGCTTCAGACCAGCTCACACAGCTCTGCCGTCATAGAGACGGCAGGGCAAGTGGCTTGCAGCATTGGCAGAGTGACGCGATCAGCGTTAGTGGCAGGCCCGTACCAATGCCTAAACGATAAAAAACAGCAAAAATGTACATTTCAGGGTAGGTACCCACTGAAATACTGGCAATATGTTTGTGGGATGTGTGTACCATCCAAGGGCATAAGTAAGGAGCTTGGGGCCCCGGTGCAAATTTTACAGGGGGCCCCATGCACTGTATTGATATAGAGCCTCAAAACCTACCAAGGACAGCTATAGTGTCAGAGAGACGTGTATTTAGAGATAAGAAAACAGTGTGTTAAGGCTTACCACTGTTCAATGTATGTATAGAGGTCTTCATTGCCAGCATAGCACCAATAAAAAGCTAATAAGATGGATGATGTAGGGCCCCTAGTGAACCCCTCTGGTCCAAGGGCCCCAGTTTGGTCGCTGCCTCTGTACCCCCTATTGATACGCCACTGATACCATCACTCTAGAGTGTTATTTGCCCACTCTATGGATACTTTTAGTTGTTATGTGTATCGATTTAATATACAAATATTGCTGACCACTATGTTTATCCTCTGTATTGATGCCAAATCATTTTGGTATATATGTACACATTGTATGTCAGAACTTAAAGAGAAACCGTGACCAAGAATTGAACTTCATCCCAATCAGTAGCTGATACCCCCTTTTACATGAGAAATCTATTCCTTTTCACAAACGGATCATCAGGGGGCTCTGGTTGGCTGATATTGTGGTGAAACCCCTCCCACAAGAAACTCTGAGGACCATGGTCCTGGCATTTTCCTGTCTGTAAACCTCGCTGCATTGTGGGAAATAGCTGTTTACAGCTGTTTCCAACTGCCAAAAAAAGCAAGCAGCAGCTACATCACCTGCCAGCAGTAGAAATGTCACCACGTGATAAATGTCAGAATGTAAATCAGGGATTTAAAAGATTTTACAATGGGCAAACACTGACTAAATCATTTATACATAATTATTGTAAAAGTGAAGCACTTTTTTATTACATTATTTCCACTGGAGTTCCTCTTTAAAGTGTACCAGAGACATAAATTAAAATTTGATACTGACCTGGGGCTTCCTCCAGCCCCATAAGCACATGAATCCTTCAACATCCTCCCACAATCTACCGTTCAGCCGCAATCAGCCCTGGTAACTGGTTCAGTCAGGTCAATCGGGGTCTTCTTTGCATGCGTGGGAGGTCCGCGCATGCACAGAAGACCCCGACTGACGCGACTGAACCAGTTACCATGGCTGATTGCGGCTGACAAGGTTCCCCAGCACCAGAGGCAGAGATTAAAAATTGCACCTCCCCCTTTCCCCATGATCAGTGCTCAGAATCCTCCACACATACACACCCATACACAGTACACACACACACACACACACACACACGCACACGCACACACACACACACACACACACACACACACACACACACACACACACACACACACACAGTACAAACACACATAGTACACACAGTACACACATAGGGCTTGATTCACAAAAGAGTGCTAACTGTTAGCACGGGCGTTTTCGCGCGAATTTTCGCATTGCGCGCGTTCGCGAATTTTTCACGTGAATCGATATCGTTTAGCGCAAAAAAAAGCGTTTACGCGCGAAAACGATATCGATTCGTGTGGTAATTCGCGAACGCGCGCAGTGCGAAAATTCGCGCGAGAACGGCCGTGCTAACAGCACTCATTTGTGAATCAAGCCTATAGAGTACACACACCATACAAACAGAGTACGTACACACACAGAGTACGCACACATACAGTACACACACACACACGCACACAGTTCTCTTTCTCTCAGAACTCCAATTCCCCTCCATACCTGCTTCACTCCACGCAATGCCATGCCTTTCAGTCATCCAAGTGCATGGCATTTACAGTGCTATCAGGGGTCCCTCCCCCTTCCAGTCCAGCCACAGCTTACAAGTTCAGCAAGTCTTGTCTGTAGGCAACTCTGCAGGAAGCCAACAACAGTTCCATTACAGCAGAAGCCGGCTTCCTGCTGTTGCCTAGCAACACAATGCCATAGCCGTGCCTGTCATCTCTTTGCTGACAATGCGGCTGTTAGAGGGCAAACGGGTGCACTTTATACGAGGCAGACAGAGGTGAGATTAATTCAGTGCGGGCAGATTGACAAAAGCGTAAGTCAGTAGGCTGGCACAAAGCAATATGCGGCAGGCGGGCGGCAGCAAGAGCACACAAGAATGCGCCCTCACGTGGCTGCGTTTAGAGGCCCTAGCCTGTCTAGCCTCTGCCTCGGCCCGGCCCTGGCTGAATGGCAGACCTCGGTAGGATGGCGAGGGACTCACACATGCTTATAGGGCTGGAGGAAGCCCTGGGTAAGTATCAAATCTTTCTTAATCTATGTCTCGGGCTTACTTTAACCTCTTAACTGCTTGCCGACTGTGTCACGCCAATGGGCCGCTCTTAGACTGTCTGTTAGACGGCAAAACCGTGGTCTATAAACCTTGTACAGCTCTGCGATCTGCAGCAGCGCTGTACTAGGGACAGCCGTGTGACACAGCTGTCCCCCTGGGACACAAGAGAGCAATTGGCTCTCATAGGCAGAAGCCTATGACAGCCGATTGACATGATTGGCTGGCTGGGGGAGGGAGGGATTGAAGAAACAAAAACAAAAACAAATAATTGGCAGAATTTATTTAGAAATAAAGGATGTAAATATTTATTTAAAAAAAAATAAACATCTGGGGGTGATCAGACCCTACCAACAGAGAGTTCTGTTGGTGGGGAGAAAAAGGGGGGGGGGGGAGGGAATCACTTGTGTGCTTAGTAGTGCGGCTCTGCAGCTTGGCATAAAAGCTGCAGTGGCCAATTTAACAAAACATTGCCTGGTCTTTTAGTGGGGTTTAACACTGCGATCCTCAAGTGGTTAAGGACCATAGGCTTACACCCCCCTAGTGACCAGGCTATTTTTTTACAATTCAGTGCTCTGCAGCTTTCAGGGTTCGCTGCAGAGCCATACAACTTAGCACATAAATGACCCCCCCCCTTTTCTGCTCGCCACCAACAGAGATTTCTGTTGGTGGGCTCTGATCACTGTTGCAGGCTTTATTTTTTTTTTATACATGTATTTGTTATTTTATTTTCAATAAATGAATCTATTTTTTTATTTACTTATGTCTCTCCCTGACAGCCAATCCCAGCGATCCTTTCTCATAGGCATCAGCCTACGAGAGGGGATCATGTTTGGAGCCTCCCCAGGGGACAGCCAAGTGATACGACTGTTCTCAGTACAGTGCTGCTGTAGATCTCAGCACGGTACAATGTAAATAGACTGCGGTTTCATCATCTAATACTCTGCTGGTGGCGATCACTGCTGGGAGACTGTTACTCAAGCGGGGATGCACGCGCATCGGCGCCCGTGATCCCCTGCAATCTCCTCCTCCAGCACTTGACGCTGATCAGCGTTATGTGACCCTGGGGGAGCCACCTTGCAGCCGCTAGAGATGGCCCGAACGGTTCGCCGGCGAACTTCCGTGGTTCGCGATCGCGGCGAACCGGGAACTTTTTTGGAAGTTCGGTTCACCCTCATAGTGCATCATGAGGGTCAACTTTGACCCTCTACATTACAGTCAGCAAGCACATTGTAGCCAATTAGGCTACACTCCCTCCTGGAGCCCCCCCCCCCCCTTATAAAAGGCAGGCAGCGTCAGGCAGTGGACTCACTTGTGTGCCTGCAGTAATTAGTGAAGGGATAACTGCTGCAGACTCTCATAGGGAAAGCTTAGCTAGGCTCTTGTAGGCTTGTTAGCTTGCTCCTGGCTGATTGTCATTGTGATGAATGATACGGAAATCGAGACGATCAGCAATTCTGTATCGTTCCGCAGGAAGTATGTTTGTTGCCCAGTGAAGGCATGTGGGTTTTATTAACTGGTTCAAGAACCTTTCCTGGCCAGTGACTTGTTAATTAGCCGAGGGGTGTGAAACCCTCGCCTGGTATAATACATCAAAGGGTGTTGTAGCTAGTCACACTCTGATGCTAATTAACACACCAAAAGTTCTTTCAGTCAAAGGAAGCTAGCTCCGCAGGAGTCCACTGCCAACCTCAGACACAGTGGCTCCGACTATGAACAGATTGAAATGCATGTAGTTTTAATTTCGGTCTGATTAAATGAAAACCGTGCACAGCTATGAAATTAATATAGTCTGATTTGTTAAAATCTGCCCAATGTGCTGATATAAAATTCTTAACAATAACCCGTCTGGTAATTGGTGTACGAACCTCCTTGGAGAGCGCTCAGCCTAACTCACTCATGCAAGATGTCATATTAATCGATATTTTTTGACAATTAGGAATCTGCTATCCACCTAAATATGACATGTGTAGTTTAAGAGTTACAGTGTTTTATCTTTTTAAGCTCAAAATCCTCCAAGGAGGAGGTGGACTGTCATTGGTGGGTAATTCAGAGGGGACAGGCATTGCCACACCCCCAAACCAGCTTCATCAAAAGCACATTGCCAGCAGGCGGACTTCAGTCCTCCAAATTCCATCTTCACGAGAGCCTGCTGCTGCTGACCATGGGACCATGTGGTTAGAAGCCATCTTGGAACTATAACAATGCTTGGATTACAAAATATACCTAAAGGCCTATGATTCTGAAACCAAGGACTTTGCATTTATTCTTCCAGAAGGAGATACCCCCACACAGACTGCATTTCGGCTTAGTAAATCTTTTCACAATTATTCCCTTTTATTTTAAGCTTTGTGTGTATATGTTAATTCGTGTATGTAAATGTGTGTAATGTGTTTATGTTATTAAACATTTAAAAATTGTTTAGCGGTTATGACCTGTTGCTGAACGTACACAATCGTACTTACTCCTCTGGAAACGTTACCTTGTGTTCTAGAGTTTCTTCTATTTCTAACCCGTATGCTTGAATCGGGCACACATAAACAGGTCTAGCGCCAATCCCTGCATACAGCTAAGGGTTAACTTATAGTGTTCGCAGTGTGCTAAAATATTTACAGTCCTGTGCTGTCTCACAGGTGGTGGCAAGCTTTTGAATTGTACGTGTGTGGTGAATCCTTTGGAGTCAGGACACTCCTCTCGGCTAGTCGGTTCATAGACTGCGAATCCACATATGGGCATCTATGCGCAAAGCGTCAGCAAGACCGAGTTTCTGACTCTGAGCGATTGACCAATCAAGGACCGGCCCGTGCGGTCTGTGACATTGGTGGCAGCGGTGGGGTTTGTGTATGTTCAGAACATCAACGGCAACGTTTTTTTATTAACCTGTCAGAACAGATCGAAATCTGTGGTCAATAACCGGTGCATTACCATTTATATAGACTAAACGTATAGCACAGAGTTCCCCACCCATCTCTTTTTCTATCCTATCTTTTATTTTGCAACAATGGCTGATGCAGCGGGATACAAGCGAATGCAATTGCCTGATCTGGTAAACATGTGTGAAGAAAGAGGCATTGTGACTTATAATAAAACGAAAACGCAATTAATCGAGGACTTATTGCGACTGGGTACCCAGCCAAATCAGATGCTGGAAGAGCACCCTGATGGTCCAGATGGTACTGCTGGGACAATGGAAAGTGAGCTGTTGAATCATGGCCCGAACAGTTCGCCTGCGAACGGTTCCAGACGAACTTTCGGTGGTTCGCGTTCGCCAGTGAAGGCGAACTTTTGCAGAAGTTTGGTTCGCCCCCGTAGTGCGCCATTAGGGTCAACTTTGACCCTCTACATCACAGTCAGCAAGCACATTGTAGCCAATTGGCACCACTCCCCCCTTATAAAAGGCAGGCAGCACTGGCTTTTACACTCACTCGTGTGCCTGCTGTAATTAGTGAAGGGACAGCTGCTGGCAGACTCTCATAGGGAAAGATTAGTTAGGCTCTTGTAGGCTTGTTAGCTTGCTCCTGGCTGATTGTTATTGCTTAAATAGCACCCCTCAACAGCTCTTTTGAGAGCTAATGTTCTCCTGATGTGTTTTTTTTTTGTGTTGCCCACTGACACTGCATTATACAGCCCTATCTGTTGCAGCTGGACCTGGTAATTGTTATTACTGTGCCAGCCAGGCCCTGCCTAACTATCTATACTGGGACACCTACCTATGCCTACTTAACTACTGGGGCACCTACTTACCTATACAGGGACACCTACCTATGCCTACCTACCTACCTATACAAGGCCACCTACCTATGCCTACCTATACTGGGACTCCTACCTATGCCTAGCTAACTACTGGGGCACCTACCTATGCCTATCTACCTATACTGGGACACCTGCCTATGCCTACCTACCTATACTGGGACACCTACCTATGCCTACCTACCTATACTTGGACTCCTACCTAAGCCTAGCTAACTACTGGGGCACCTACCTTTGCCTACCGACCTATACTCGGACTCCTACCTATGCCTTGCTAACTACTGGGGCACCTACCTATGCCTACCTACCTATACTGGGACTCCTACCAGTCCTAGCTAACTACTGGAGCACCTACCCATGCCTATCTACCTATACTGGGACACCTACCTTTGTCTACCTACCTATACTGGGACTCCTACCTATGCCTAGCTAACTACTGGGGCACCTACCTATGCTTAACCTACCTATACTGGGACACCTACCTATGCCTACCTACCTATACAAGGGCACCTACCTATGCCTACCTACCTATACTTGGACTCCTACCTAAGCCTAGCTAACTACTGGGGCACCTACCTTTGCCTACCGACCTATACTCGGACTCCTACCTATGCCTTGCTAACTACTGGGGCACCTACCTATGCCTACCTACCTATACTGGGACTCCTACCTATGCCTAGCTAACTACTGGTGCACCTACCTATGCCTATCTACCTATACTGGGACACCTACCTTTGTCTACCTACCTATACTGGGACACCTACCTATGCCTACCTACCTATACTGGGACTCCTACCTATGCCTAGCTAACTACTGGGGCACCTACCTATGCTTAACCTACCTATACTGGAACACCTACCTATGCCTACCTACCTATACTGGGGCACCTACCTATGCCTACCTACATACAAGAAGATAATAAGGTCGTTGCTTCATTGTGGACAGACCAAATTTGATCAGCTGGACAGTCACTTTTCTGTCATTCAGCTACCTCAGCCTGGCGACTATATGCACTCTGGCCATGGTGCGCACCAGTCGAGCACGGCCATCACTACACAAACAGCTGTTTGCGGTGCGTTACGCAGTGAGTTTGGTGTGTCAGTGTGAAGCAGTACTCTAATTACACTCCCTGATTGATGTATACACATGCAAGATGTTTTAAAGCACTTTAGGCCTGCAATTTAGCATTCAATGTGATTTCGGCCCTTAAAATGCTGCTTTGCGTCAAATCCAGATTTTTGCCCGGGACTTTTGCTGTCTATCCCACTCCGCCATGCCCCCCTCCAGGTGTTAGACTCCTTGAAACAACTTTTCCATCACTTTTGAGGCCAGCATAAATGTTCTAGTTTTCCAAGTTCGCCTCCCCATTGAAGTCTATTGCGGTTTGCAAACCGAAAATCCGAGGTTCGGGCCATCTCTAGCTGACGCTGAACGGCGTTAGATGGTCGTAAAGGTGGTTAAGCATTGACCAATGAAATACATTGCTTGTGCTACATACATTTCTTGTCTCATGAGACTGTCTCTATTGAGGTAAGCCACCTCACTTTTTTATGTTTTTAGGGTTTTTTTAACCTAGTTTTATCGATATCTGGGTGCCTCTTTACCCCTTTGAACTGTTTATACCCCCCACCCCCACCCTACTGAGGTTGGAGGGGGTCCCTCCTGGCCTCACTTGATTGACACCAGTGGGAGAGCCAATCCTTTTCCATCAAAGAGAGCAACCACATCCAGCCCCACCTGGATACCTTGAGTGAAATCAGGTTTATTGTTTCCACCTGCCTTCAATGGTTGGTTGGCTTCCTGCAACCCACTTCTTTGAATCGACCACGTTGAGGCCTTTTGTGAGTGAAACCTTTCCTGTTAAACCACCAAGGCTGGATTTACCATAAGGCACTGTAGGCACGTGCCTATAGGCACCTGATAGGGATGCTCAAATTCGGATTCGGGAGATACCTGGATAGGTGCTATATATCTCCCAGTAAACCTGTGCGGTCTGGCGGGGGGTCAAGCTTACCTGTGTGACGTCTTCTTCGGTCCATGCCTCAGCGCCTCCCATGATACGGTCCACGCGCATTACGTGACTACAAACACTTCCTCCTTCAACCCGGAAGGAGGAAGTGTTTGTAGTCACGTTACCGCTGCGTGGACCGCATCGTGGGAAGTGCCAGGGACAGACCGAAGAAGACGTCAAGGGGGGGGCCCAACTATCCGGGTATCTCCCGAATCCAAATTTGAGCATCCCTGGCGCCTGATGATGCTCACTCCCCTACCAGAGCGCCTCTCTCTCTCCTTCCCTTTGCAGAGTCCTGATGAGAGTGTAAATGAGAGGTTACTCACCCTGTTCTCAGCATTCCACTGACAAGATCTCCCTTCAGTCAGGGGCACCTATAACTGCTTAATATTGAGGTTACTTCTTGTTACCTAATGCTAAGGGGCACCTGCGGCAAACTTTGCCTGGCAGGGGAAAGAGGGGGGAAATAAAAGCTGGGCCAGCCAGCACACTTGTGGTCCAGTTCGGTGGGGGGTTGTTAGTTCATGAAGGGCAAAATCTAGGGTGACCAGGACATCTGTGCCTATAGGCTCCTGTGAGGTAAATCCATGCCTGTAAACCACTGTATGGTCTTGCAATGAAAGGTTGTAACAAGGGCACATAGGAGCACATTGTATATGAGACACACACAGTGATATTTGAGAAGTGAAATGAAGTTTATTGAATTTACAGAAGGTGTGCAATAAACAAATAAATACAATTAGGCAAGTACATACATTTGGGCACCACAAAAAAGAAATGAAATCAATATTTGGTAGAGCCTCCTTTTGCAAAAATTACAGCCTCTAAACGCTTCCTGTAGGTTCCATGGAGAGTCTGGATTCTGGTTGAAGGAATTTTGGACATTCCTCTTTACAAAACATCTCTAGTTCATTCATGTTTGATGGCACCGAGCATGGACAGCTCTCTTTAACTCACACCACAGATTTTCAATTATATTCAAGTCTGGGGAATGAGATGGCCATTCCAGAACAATGTACTTGTTCCTCTTCATGAATGCCTTAGTGGATTTTGAGCAGTGTTCAGTGTCGTTGTCTTGTTGAAAGATCCAGCCCCTCATGCAGCTTTAGCTTTGTCACTGATTCCTGGACATTGGTCTTCAGAATCTGCTGATACTCAGTGGAATCCATGCATCCCTCAACTTTGACAAGAGTCCCAGTCCCTGCACTGGTCACAGAGTCCCAGATCATGATGGAACCACCGCCATATTTTACTGTAGGTAGCAGGTGCTTTTATTGGAATGCTGTGTTTTTTTTTCTTCATGCATAACGCCCTTTGTTATGCCCAAATAACTCAATTTTAGTTTCATCAGTCCACAGCACCTTATTCCAAAATTAAGCTGGCTTGTCCAAATGTGCTTTAGCACACCTAAAGCGGCTATGTTTGTGCTGTGGGCGGAGAAAAGGCTTCCTCTGCATCACTCTTGCATACAGCATCTCCTTGTGTGAAAGTGGGCCGAATGGTTGAACAATGCACAGTGACTCCATCGGCGGCAAGATGATGTTGTAGGTCTTTGGTGATGGTCTGCGGTATGACTCTGACTGTTCTCACCATTAGTCGCTTCTGTTTATCCAAGATTTTTCTTAGTCTGCCACTTTGAACCTTAAAGGAATTCTATCGAAGAATGTATTTTTTGTGGCAGCATTGGTAAGGGATGTAAAAGAATTATAAATAAAGGACTCTACATATACTTTTGTCATGTAATGCTATTTTAGTCAATAAACCTGTTTTACAGTTTCCTATAGATAGCAGTGGACAGAGGAATAGTCCACTTTTGTAGGTGCCGACGCTGAGGGTAAAAATGTGTTAAAGCTTCCCCCCACTCCACACACACACACTCACACGTAACTCATGTGGCTGCTGTACAATGTACTCATATGCCTGCCAATGTAACAAGAGCTGAGAGCTTCTCTCCCCTTCTCGCCCTCCTGTCATGTGTATGTCTGCTAATATGCCCGTCAATAGGCTGTAACAGGAGCCGAGAGCGTCTCCCTCTTATCTCGCTCCTGTCATAAATTACTCTAAACACACTGTGTCTGCCGTGTCATTGGAGGTATGCGGTTGCTATGCAATGGCAAACTAGGAAAAGGGGAGCAGAAACATTTCATTCTGCAGAGCAATTTGAACATGTTTTAGTACAGATGATGTGCTGCAGAATGGGACGCTTCTGCCCTCCTTTGCATTAGTTTGCTTTCGCATAGCCACAGCACACAATGACGGGGCAGACTCAGTGCGCGCACAGAAAGTACAGGGCAGGAGCGAGAGAAGGGAGAGAGCTCTCCCTCCTCTTACATACTATTGCTGGGCACAATAGCAATTTCTGCAGCTGCCACCTCAATTAGAACTTGCATTGAGGAGGGGTGGGCTGCATAATAGGAGCGAGAGAGGTTGTCTCTCCTTCCTCAAACCTAACTGCGTGTTGGGAGAGGGGGCGGAGCCAGGATATACACTGTGCCGCTCAGATTACAGAGATACATCAGCGGCATCCCCTAGGAATGTGGACAGTTCTTCTGCCCCGACGCCGTCAGTTAATCCAGAGTACCCTGACGTGCAGGTACCTGGTATGTAAAAAGCATTATATAACAAAAATATATGCTGAGTCCTTTATTAAAAATGCTTTTACATCCATTACTAATGTTAGCACAAATATTATTTCTTTAATACTATTCCTTTAACTTGAACTGAACCTGTGGTCTTTCTTTTCCTCAATATGTTCCTAACTGTTGAAACAGACATCTGAAATCACTGAGACAGCTTTCTGTATCCTTCCCCTAAACCATGATGGTGAACAATCTTTGTCTTCAGGTCAGTCATTTGAGAGTTGTTTTGAGACCCCCATGTTGCTACTCTTCAGAGAAAAATAAAACAGGAGGGAAACTTACAATTGACTGCCTTAAAGGAATCATCAGGCATTTTGGGGAAAAAAAAGCTTTACTCACCTGGGGCTTTCTCCCGCTTCTTGCAGCCGACTGTCCCACGCCGACCGCTCTGTGCTGCCATCCTGGTCTCCATGCACCGGTGCGGAGGCTGACCCCGAGGTCATCCTCATTGCGCCTGCGTGAACCGCCGCTGTCAATCAAGTACACGTTGTACTCGGCTTACTGCGGGGGGGGGGGGGGGGTTGCTACCCTAGTGTGCATGTCCATAGCTCTGAAATTCTGGGCAGCACAAAATGATAGAGAATGACCCCTGCTGCACATTCTCACAAAACAGCTGTTCATCAGCTATTTCAGAGAGCTGAAGTATCATACAAGGCATTTGTTATGTCCGTTCGTGATGATACACAGTTGCAGTCCAACCATCAGCCACGCAAGAAGTTGATTATCAGAAAAAGAGGATGAAAGTGAGATCTGAGGAAGAAGAGTGGAGCAGCTGATTAACGTGCTTTTCCCTGTGTAGGCAAGGAAATATCATTGATTGGGCATAATGGAACACACTCAATTCCATAAAATGATTGAATCAAATAGCAAAATCCCTAGATGTATGGGCACCTTAAGTTTACGTTTAATGGCACAAAGAAAGTGTGTAAAAAGGTGATCCAGTCTATAACTACTACTTGTTGTTGTTAAAGCGGACCTAAACCCAGAACGTCCTCTCTGCTCTAAATTATAAGCAACAGCATAATTAAGGTTTAAAAAATATATATTTGTTACAGCTTACAGAACTCCTACAATAAATCCGCAGTGTCTACTTCCTGGTTTTGTGGAAGCACAAAGAGTCGACCTCCTGTGTTTATATATTAGCACATAGCTCAGCACACTCACAGCACAGAGCTGACAGCTTAAATTACATTTGTGATTGCTTGTTGAGAAGGGAGAATTAGACAGGCTTTTCTCTATAAACACACACAGGGTGGACACACAGGGTTGATTTCTCTGTATTCCTTTTCTCCTGTGCAAGTCTTTAGGTCCGCTTTAATAGGAGCACACACAAATAATATTGTACTGCAAAACATGAAGATTTTCGTTATTCAATCGTCTATTTGCTCATAAGACATACATGTCTATTTACCATAAAACTACATTAATGCGTTTATCTGCTTGTTTTACTAAGATGTTTTTATCATTATCTACTGTCTTTATTGCACTCCTATTGATTTTTAAAGTAAACCTGTGATGAAGACAACATAAGGGACTAGTGAGGGACTACTGTGCATGTGTGGCCCTGGCCAATTGTCCATGTGCTTCCTTAGTTGCTCTCCCATGGACAGGAGTGTTCTATGCTTGCTTGTAACTATGCAGGCACAGAATGCAATCAAGGACGTGCATGGCTTGGAGAGGCGCCTTATTTGGCTACAAGCACTATTAGACACTGCTATTTGGCCTGAGGAAGTGGGTATGCACCCACGAAACGTGTTGACAGTGCAATAAAAATCTACTAATACGTGAATTTGTCTTCATTGAGGTAAGCCACCTCACTATTTTTCATTTTATTTGTTCATAAGTTAACACATTTTATCTTCTCTGGGTGCCTCTTTCCCCTTTATCCTATGCTTGCTTGTAACTGTGCAGGCAAAGAATGCTCCCGGCTACGGGAGCACAATCAAGGATGTGCATGGCTAGGGCCGTGTATATGCAGTAGTTCCCGAATGGCTCAGTCTGCATTGTTCTATATTTTCTTAGAAAAGTTAAAATATTAATTTACAGATTCCTAAGATAAAAGTAAGCTACAGTATGATCTGTGCAATAGGCAGTATTTCACATTGTTTTAAAGAGGAACTAAAAAGTTTCAGTTGTTTTCATCATCAAACTGACTGCCCTGTGTTTGTACATGGTGAGGAAATATAAAGGAAGAGTTAGAACATGCTGTTTTGTAACTAAATAACGGTTTACACCACTACTCTTAACCCTTCACTTCAAGAATCTTCAAGCAATAATTCTCTGAAACATCAAAATTCACTAAAGAGCAGCAATGCATAAGAGATTTAACAACTCTCAGCAGCTTAATCAATAAACCATCTCATCTCACTGTCTAAATAAAAAGTGCCATAGAGCTTATTATAGGTACATTTTTTTGCTGCCTTTGTCTTCACATTTCAAACTGTGATGTTCATAACACTGATACAATGGATGGGGGGACTGGGGGTTGAATTGTCACAGAAAAAAACACACACTTTTGGAACATAAGTTGCAGCTTCTATTACATTAGAAAATATTTATTTGCAATAATTCTGTGATATAGTAATTCTCCTCCTTAGTCAAAAGACTAGTAGATACGAAAGTATAGTTGCACCCTGGGTCTCTTTTTACTATATTTATACTATTTTGACCCAATGCAGGGCCCTACATTTACTCACATACTGCCTTTTCTCTTCAGGTTTTCACCTTGTATCCACTTATGTCCTGCACTTCAGTAATTCATTTGCATATTTACAAATGGGGCTTGTTATCTGTAAATTGAATGCATTTTATCAACGTATTTAGGATTATTACAATTGAGAGCATTACCTGGGTCCATCCGTTATACATAGTGTATTTACTTAACTGTAAAGAGGCAGGCACTGCAATATAAAATAGGCATCATTGTATCTGGGGCAGGTGTCATTGCATTGTGGGCATCACAGTGGCATAGTGGAAAGCACTCTCGCCTTGCAGCACTGGGTTTGTATCCCAGCCAGGGCACTATCTGCAGAGTTTGCATATTCTCCCTGTGTCTGTGTGGGTTTCCTCCAGGCACTCTGGTTTCCTTCCACATCTCCAAAACAAACATATAAGTTAAATGGTTTCCCCCAAGATTGGTCCTAGACTATGATGGAAATATGACTATGGTAGGTATTAGATTGTAAACTCCACAGAGGGAGAGTTAGTGAAGACACTATATATTCTGTAAAGCGTTGTAGAAGATGTCAGCGCTATATAAATAATAAAAATAATATTAAAAAGTGTACCTATAGCAGCAACAATCATTTTTGTTTTTATTTGTGTTTTAATTTTAGATATATAGTTGTAAAGTATTAACTGAATAACAATGTTTATATACTACTGTATAGCTATAGCAAAATCCCTTCATTAGTCATTTATTTTTTCCTTTCTGTTTACTGTTGGAATTATAATTGATTCTCAAGGTTTTTGTCATGTAGGAAAACACCCAGTCCCTTTTAAAATAACTACCGTAAAGTGTGCATTAGCATTCATTCTGAAGTTAAAAAAGCATATAACTTTTCTACCGCTGTCACAGTTGAAGCTAGATACTTACCTAAGAAGATGGAAGGTTCTGGAGGCTATAGAACCTTCCTCTGTGCTGGCCGTCATTCCTGCGCCTTGTCCAATAATGTTCTACTTGTGTCCCCAAGAACTTCTGAAGATGAAAATTCATACTGTGCATGCGCTAGTCTAGTCTCACATGTGCCCAGTACAGATGTGCTCATCTTAGGAAGTACTCGAGGATATGAGTACTTCCAAAAGCTGTCCTAAGACTACTTAAGCGCTTGGAAATGGAGAAAGTTTACTGGGCATAGTGCAGGAATGACAGGCAGCACGGAGAACTGGGAAGGATCTATAGTATCCAAAGCCTTTACCATTGTTAGGTATTAAACCTAAAGTGGGCACATTATGATCATAGGCTTTTTAATTAACCAGCTTTTCAAGGATTTAAAATGTAGTTACATGGTTACATAGTTATTTTGGTTGAAAAAAGACATACGTCCATCGAGTTCAACCAGTACAAAGTACAACTCCAGCCTGCTCCCTCACATACCCCTGTTGATCCAGAGGAAGGCAAAAAAAACCCTTACAAGGCATGGTCCAATTAGCCCCAAAAGGGAAAAATTCCTTCCCGACTCCAGATGGCAATCAGATAAAATCCCTGGATCAACATCATTAAGCATAACCTAGTAATTGTAGCCATGGATGTCTTTCAACGGAAGGAAAGCATCTAAGCCCCCTTTAAATGCTGGTATAGGGTTTGCCATAACGACTTCCTGTGGCAATGCATTCCACATCTTAATCACTCTTACTGTAAAGAACCCTTTCCTAAATAAATGGCTAAAACGTTTTTCCTCCATGCGCAGATCATGTCCTCTAGTCCTTTGAGAAGGCCTAGGGACAGAAAGCTCATCCGCCAAGCTATTATATTGCCCTCTGATGTATTTATACATGTTAATTAGATCTCCTCTAAGGCGTCTTTTCTCAAGTCTAAATCAACCCAGTTTATCTAACCTTTCTTGGTAAGCGAGACCTTCCATCCCACGTATCAATTTTGTTGCTCGTCTCTGCACCTGCTCTAAAACTGCAATATCTTTTTTGTAATGTGGTGCCCAGAACTGAATTCCATATTCCAGATGTGGCCTTACTAGAGAGTTAAACAGGGGCAATATTATGCTAGCATCTCGAGTTTTTATTTCCCTTTTAATGCATCCCAAAATTTTGTTAGCTTTAGCTGCAGCGGCTTGGCATTGAGTATGATTATTTAACTTGTTGTCGATGAGTACTCCTAAGTCCTTCTCCAAGTTTGATGTCCCCAACTGTATCCCATTTATTTTGTATGGTGCTAGACCATTGGTACGACCAAAATGCATGACTTTACATTTGTCAACATTGAATTTCATCTGCCATGTATGTGCCCATATAGCCATCCTATCCAGATCCTGTTGCAATATGACACTATCTTCCTGAGAGTTGATGATTCTGCACAATTTTGTATCATTATAATCTACTGCTATTTCCTCAGCAACTGCTGTTTCCTCTGCCACTGTACCTTTTCCTTTTGTGTCCTCTCCTTGTTGTAGTATCCCATATTGTGTCAGTATGGTCGGCAGGCAGATCATGTTCCTGATGTGGAGGTGTTCACAGCCCACAGAGGATTTGTTCCCATCCAAAGGGGGTTCCTGAATCTTGCTATAAGGTTAGCTTGTGATCTCTCCACTCTCGGTTTTCTATGGGGGGAGGAGGGGGGGGGGGTTGGACATGTTCATGTTTTGTTGTTGATGCCCAAGAAATTCTTCCAGAAGGATAAGCAGGGAATAAGAAGTCATAGAAGGACAAGTCGCAGAGACCAGATCACCAGGCAGACCATCATCACCACCAGGCAGCCAGGCCAGCAAGACCAGCATCACTACCAACCAGGCCAGCAAGACCCAGAGGTGTAGCTATGGGTGGGCAAAGGGGGACACATGTCCCCAGGCGCAGCACTGTAAGGGGGCACAGAGCATGGCTACCGCTTCCCCAAGTCAGTGAGAGGTGTAATAAATATTTGTTGGTTGCTATGGATAATAGAGATGGCCTGAACCTCCGATTTTCGGTTCGCGAACTTCCGCCAAAAGTTTGGTTCGCGTGAACTTCTGCGAACCGCAATAGACTTCAATGGGGAGTCAAACTTTGAAAACTAGAAAAATTTATGCTGGCCACAAAAGTGATGGAAAAGATGTTTCAAGGGGTCTAACATCTGAGTTTTTGCATGGATGAGTGGGATAGATGCCAAAAGTCCCGGGGAAAAATCTGGATTTGACGCAAAGCAGCATTTTAAGGGCAAAAATCACATTGAATGCTAAATTGCAGGCCTAAAATGCTTTAAAACATCTTGCATGTGTATACATCAATCAGGGAGTGTAATTAGAGTGCTGTTTCACACCAAACTCACTGTGTAACGCACCACAAAAAACTGTTTGCATAGTGACGGCTGTGCTGGACTGGTGCGCACCATGGCGAGAGTGCAGGCCGTGGCGGTTTTCAAGCCCATATGGTCGCTGGGTTGTGGTAGCTGAATGATAGAACAACAGTGACTGTCCAGCTGATCAAATTTAGTCTGTCCACAATGAAGCAACAACCTTTTTATCTTTGGTGTGCCACCCCTTGAGACACTCATAAAGCCGGTGGTCATTGCTTCATTGTGATATGCAAGCCCCTTCACCGCGGCAAGGTAGTGGTGCTCAGCAGAGCTCGAATATTCGAGTAGCTCGAATATTCGAGCTCTTTTTCAGCTATTCGAGCTCGGTATTCGAGCTCCGAATAGCTGGAGCTATTCGAATGGGCTATCCGAGTACACTCGAATAGCCCATTCACTATTCGAGCTATTCGAGCAACTCGGCGCTATTCGAGCTCGGTACCGAGCTCGAATAGCGTCATAGCCCAGATTGATGTCCTTAGAGCCAATCAGAGGGCTCCCAGGCCCTCTGACGGCAGCCAATCACAGAGGGGGACCCTGGCCAGCCCCTACCCTATAAATAGCGGCCGCCATGTTACGTTTCTCCATGCTTGCCTGAGACTTGTACAGAGAGAGAGTTGCTCCTTTGTGCTTTGGCTTAGCAAGTGCTCTATTGTGATCATTTACCTAGCATTTTTGCTCACCTACACCTGCCATATACACCTATATTGTTGTTAGTTAGATAGACATTGTATTTTAGTTAGTAGCTTGTGTGTTACATTAGAGACAGGCAGCTGCTGCAAGCTTACAGGTTTAGGCCTCAGGGGGGCCTTGCCTCTGTGGGCAGCTGTCCTCTGTTTATTTCTCTCATCTATACCAGTATTTCTGCTGTCCTTTACTAATAGTATTGTAGTTATACTGTACTAGGAGTAGGACACTCACTGACTGTCACTGTTTATAGGCTACTAGCTAGCTCCTGCGTGTGTGCACTCACTCACTGTCTGTGTGTACACACACTCTATTTCCTTCTGATTACTGATAGATTATTGTTAGTTAGTTGTACTTACTGTTACTACTTACTCTTACTGTACTAGGAGTCTAGGACACTCAGTCAGACAGTCACTGTGTTCATAGGCTACTAGCTCCTGCGTGCGGTCACTCACTGTCTGAGTGTACACACACCACCCACACTCCATTTCCTTCTGATCGCTGATTGATTATTGTAATTAGTTAGTTGTACTTACTGTTACTACTTACTCTTACTGTACTAGGAGTCTAGGACACTCAGTCACTGTGTTCATAGGCTACTAGCTCCTGCGTGCGGTCACTCACTGTCTGAGTGTACACACACCACCCACACTCCATTTCCTTCTGATCGCTGATTGATTATTGTAATTAGTTAGTTCTACTTACTGTTACTACTTACTCTTACTGTACTAGGAGTCTAGGACACTCATTCACTGTGTTCATAGGCTACTAGCTCCTGCGTGCGGTCACTCACTGTCTGAGTGTACACACACCACCCACACTCCATTTCCTTCTGATCGCTGATTGATTATTGTAATTAGTTAGTTGTACTTACTGTTACTACTTACTCTTACTGTACTAGGAGTCTAGGACACTCAGTCACTGTGTTCATAGGCTACTAGCTCCTGCGTGCGGTCACTCACTGTCTGAGTGTACACACACCACCCACACTCCATTTCCTTCTGATCGCTGATTGATTATTGTAATTAGTTAGTTCTACTTACTGTTACTACTTACTCTTACTGTACTAGGAGTCTAGGACACTCAGTCACTGTGTTCATAGGCTACTAGCTCCTGCGTGCGGTCACTCACTGTCTGAGTGTACACACACCACCCACACTCCATTTCCTTCTGATCGCTGATTGATTATTGTAATTAGTTAGTTCTACTTACTGTTACTACTTACTCTTACTGTACTAGGAGTCTAGGACACTCAGTCACTGTGTTCATAGGCTACTAGCTCCTGCGTGCGGTCACTCACTGTCTGAGTGTACACACACCACCCACACTCCATTTCCTTCTGATCGCTGATTGATTATTGTAATTAGTTAGTTGTACTTACTGTTACTACTTACTCTTACTGTACTAGGAGTCTAGGACACTCAGTCACTGTGTTCATAGGCTACTAGCTCCTGCGTGCGGTCACTCACTGTCTGAGTGTACACACACCACCCACACTCCATTTCCTTCTGATCGCTGATTGATTATTGTAATTAGTTAGTTCTACTTACTGTTACTACTTACTCTTACTGTACTAGGAGTCTAGGACACTCAGTCACTGTGTTCATAGGCTACTAGCTCCTGCGTGCGGTCACTCACTGTCTGAGTGTACACACACCACCCACACTCCATTTCCTTCTGATCGCTGATTGATTATTGTAATTAGTTAGTTCTACTTACTGTTACTACTTACTCTTACTGTACTAGGAGTCTAGGACACTCAGTCACTGTGTTCATAGGCTACTAGCTCCTGCGTGCGGTCACTCACTGTCTGAGTGTACACACACCACCCACACTCCATTTCCTTCTGATCGCTGATTGATTATTGTAATTAGTTAGTTCTACTTACTGTTACTACTTACTCTTACTGTACTAGGAGTCTAGGACACTCAGTCACTGTGTTCATAGGCTACTAGCTCCTGCGTGCGGTCACTCACTGTCTGAGTGTACACACACCACCCACACTCCATTTCCTTCTGATCGCTGATTGATTATTGTAATTAGTTAGTTCTACTTACTGTTACTACTTACTCTTACTGTACTAGGAGTCTAGGACACTCAGTCACTGTGTTCATAGGCTACTAGCTCCTGCGTGCGTGCACTCACTGTCTGAGTGTACACACACTAAATTTACTTGTGATTACTACTGATTATTGTAACTGCTAGTTGTACTTCCTGACTGTTACTACTTACTTACTGTACTAGGGGACACTCACTCAGTCACCTCACCAACCAACCCACTCCATTAAAGTACCCCACTTTTCACCCGCCCTTTTACAAAACTTTTGTCTATACGCCCAAAACATTTAAGATGTCTGGAAGTGGCAGCCAGCGCGGTTTGGGCAAGGGGAAGGGCAGCAAGGGAATCAGGAGGAGAGGGAGCAGCATTGTGGCAAGCCGCGGCCGCGGGCGCGCCACAATGCACAGTTCCGCAGCAGCAGCAGCAGCGTCAGTGGCTAACATTCCTCCCATAGCCACTGGCCGTGGACGCCTTGGGCGCCGCCCAGCAGGAGCATCTGCAACTCACGCTGCAGAGACACAGCAGCAGCAGCGTGTAGCACCTGCTCCGATTTTCCTCCAGCCGGGTCGGAAACGTCCCATTGAGGAAAAGGATGCAGACACTGTGGTGCAACTCATGACGGAGGATGAGCAGCCCGCCATCAGCTCTGCATCCGAGGCCTCCACCCTCACCACCACCACCACCACCACCCCTGTTCGCAGCAGCCGCCCAGCAGGGTCTGGGGAGGAGGCCAGTTCACCGTCAGTCGCCGACCTCTCATTCAGCACTCTTTTGACCCCAGGCATGATGAGTCAATTGTCTGCTGTTGTTGGCGATTTTGAGGAGGAGATGCTGATGGGCACTTTGGGGGATGAGGGATTGGACAGCAAGACTGTGGCGACAGTCAAGCAGCCCATCCATGCATCAGGAGAGGAGTTTGGGGGGTCATCATCCCAGCAGGACATGTTTGAGGAGGGGGAGGATGATGTTGATGACCCGGTGACAGACAGAGACTGGGTGCCACCACCTCCAGGGGATGTCGTCCTCAGCAGCTCGGAGGAGGAGGAGGATGCGCTTGTGGGCCTTGCAAGGAGGCGCATCATTGCAAGCATTGGCAGCGACCCACAGCCTGCTGGTGTCTCAGGCTCAGCAGCAGCAGCAGCAGCATCAGCCAGTACCACCACCAGCCGCACCCAAGCCCCCCCCCCAACCACCACAGGGAGACAGGCAGCAGCGCTTCCATGCCGTAGGGGGATGTTTCTGTCACCAATCTGGCGCTTTTTCACCATGCCCACTGTGTACAGCAAGTACGCCACTTGCAACCACTGTCAGCGGAAGTTGAGCAGAGGTGCAGACCCCTTAAAGTTCAGCACCAGCTCGCTGATCAACCACCTTGCGGCTAAACATTTCCACCAGCATGAGGAGTTCCAGAGGCTGAAGGCATCTGGTGCTGGCAGTGGCACCACACCCATCACTGCACAGCCTTCAGCAGCAGCAACAGCAGCCACCCGCCCTCCTGCTCCTCCAGCAGCACCAGCAGGAGTGCGGAAACGCACTGCTCCTCCCCCCTCTGCAACTCCTGCCGCCGACACTGAGGCCTGTTCTGGCAGCCAGTCCTCAGTGGCCTCCTCCGCTGTGTCTGGTGATTCCCGTGTCAGCAAAAGGCCACGCCAGAGCCTTTTGAGCGAGTCCTTCCAGGGGGTGGTTAGGGCTCTGCCTCCCAGCAGCCGTCGCGTGCGGCAGCTGAACGGCTTGCTGGCACGGGCCATGTGCTCCCAACTCCTGCCGTACACGCTCGTGCAGGAGGGGAGCGACATGCGGGCGCTGCTTGCTTGTGCAGCCCCAGACTGGCAGCTCCCCAGCAGACACTTTTTCTCCCGCAAGGCCATTCCAGCACTGCACCGCTTTGTGATGGCCAATGTGGAGCGAGGGCTGGAGCACGCGGTTGGTGAAAGGGTCCACGTCACCATGGACTCCTGGAGCAGCCGCTTCGGGACAGGCCGCTACCTGTCCTTCACTGTCCACTGGGTCAGCTTGGTGGAAGGGGGTGAGGATGGGAGAGCAGCAGCGGGCACAGCAGCAGCAGCAACACAGTGGGTGGTGCCACCCCGCAGGGTCAGGGGAACTGCAGCGGGTTCCTCCGATCCTCTGCCATCCTCCGCCACACCTGGCCAAACCCCCCGCCTCAGCAGCAGCGTGAAGGCCCGCCACTGCCAAGCGCTGCTGCACTTGGTCAGCCTTGGCAAGACCAAGCTGACGGCAGCCCACTTGTTGGCCAAACTCCAGGAGCAGGAGAGGATTTGGCTGACCCCCAGAGGCCTCAGAGTCGGAGAGGTGGTGTCCGACAATGGGGCCAATCTGGTTGCTGCCATAGACAGGGGAAACCTGACCCACATCCCCTGTCTTGCCCACGTGCTGAACCTGGTGGTGCAGAAGTTCCTGCGCACCTACCAGGGGATGGGCGAACTGCTGGAAACGGCAAGGAATGTTGTGCGTCACTTCCGGCGCTCGGCTGCAGCCTGTGCGAGCCTGGAAGACGTGCAAAAGGAGCTGGATCTGCCACGCCATCGGCTGATCATTGACGTTCCGACTCGCTGGAACTCCACCCTGGCGATGTTGGAGCGTATGGTTGAACAGAGGCACGCTGTCAACCAGTACCTTGCCCTGGCCACTGTTTCCGCAGCTCGGAGAAGGGACAAGACCAGCAACATCCCGTCCATCGTCCCCGATGATGACTGGAGGCACATGCAGCAGGTGTGCTTTGTGCTGGCTCCCTTCCTGCAGGCCACAAACATGGTGAGCAGGGACCATGCTATGGTCTGCGAGTGGGTGCCCCTGGTTTCTCTGCTGAACAGGGCCCTCGATGGTTTGCTGGAACAGGGAGCGGCAGCCTTGGACCAGCAGGAGCGGCAACCAGCTGCGCAGTCCACCTCTGAGGGGGAGGAGGAGGAGGACTTGGTGGAGGTCCCTGACCTGGCTGCTGATGAGGGGGATCAGCACAGCGCAGCTGAGTTGGTGCGGGGGTGGAGAGAGGATGAGGCGGCAGAGGAGGAGGATGAGGACAGCACTGACGTCGATGTGCCAGCAGACGTGGCCCGCCTCTTCCCAATGGCAGCGCACATGCTGGCGTGCCTGCGCAGGGACCCCAGGGTGATCCAGATGAAGCAGAGGGAGGACATCTGGATCAGCATGATGTTGGACCCACGCCTCAAGGGGAAGTTGAGCCAGTTCCTGCCGCCTGCAGGAGGAGACCCAGCGCAACAAATAAGGAGCTTGCAGCAGGCCCTTGTTGAGCGCTTGGAGGAAGCCTTCCCCCAGCCTTCCACCCCCACTGTCCAGCAGCCAGCACAGAGGCAGCAGCAGGTGCCTGCATCCAGCAGCAGCAAGCGCCCCACAGACCTGCTGTCTCTCAGCCACGAGCTCTACAGGACTGTAGAGGCTCCGGCAGCAGTGACTAGAGAGGAGATGCATGCAGCAGCATCCTCCTCCGGTCACAGCCAGCGCCTGACCCGCATGGTGGCTGACTACATGGGGTCGTACAGCGGGCTTGACAGCGATGCCCCTGTTGATCCCATGGAGTATTGGGTCAAGCGCATGGAGATCTGGAGCGAGCTAGCGCAGTACGCCCTGGAAGTGCTGTCCTGCCCCCCTTCCAGCGTGCTGTCCGAGCGCTGCTTCAGTGCAGCTGGTGGCGTGGTCACCGAGAAACGCTCACGTCTGTCTCACAAGTCTGTGGACAGACTGACGTTTCTGAAGATGAACCAGGCGTGGGTGGAAGGCGAGTTCCTGGCCCCTGTTGTCGGCGAGAGGGGGACATGAACTGGCTGCCGGAACCATCGTTAATGTGCCTTACCACCCTTTACCACCTCCTGGCTCCTGCTCACTAAGCCAGCCTGGTTCACTTTGACTATTACGTCGCCTGCAGCCACACATTTTACACCTACAGTGGGCTGCTGTGTACTGCCCTTCTGCTGTCTGTCTGTGTTTCCCACTGCCAGGGTACACAGAATGACCTTCTTCTGCTGCCACTCTGCCACCAGCTATTACGTCAAACAATAGCTATATTGGTTGCAAAACCGAAACCAAACAAACCATTAAAAAAAAAAAAGGTTTAATTTTTCTGAGGTGCCCAGGTTGAAAACTGTGTTGTCCCAGTTGTGTATTGGACACAATGTGGGCTGCACGACCGCTGTCTGGGACCTCCTGTTGTGTTTATTTACGGCCCTGGTATCACCGCTAGGTACCAGGGCTATTATGTCACGCTGCCTACCTGCTGCCACACTCACACTACTCCTCCATTCCTCCTGCTGCTGCTGTCTGTCTGTGTTTCCCACTGCCAGGGTACACAGAATTACCTTCTGCTGCCACACTGCCACCAGCTATTACGTCAAACAATAGCTGCTCACATAATTACTCTCCTCCATTCCTCCTCCTGCTGCTGCTGCTGTCTGTCTGTGTTTCCCACCGCCAGGGTACACAGATTTACCTTCTGCTGCCACTCTGCCACCAGCTATTACGTCAAAAAATAGCTATATATCTGTGTAATTGGTTGTAAAACCAAAACTACAAAACCATTACAAAAAAAGGTTTAATTTTTCTGAGGTGCCCGGGTTGAAAACTGTGTTGTCCCAGTTGTGTATTGGACACAATGTGGGCTGCACGACCGCTGTCTGGGACCTCCTGTTGTGTTTATTTACGGCCCTGGTATCACCGCTAGGTACCAGGGCTATTATGTCACGCTGCCTACCTGCTGCCACACTCACACTGCTCCTCCATACCTCCTCCTGCTGCTGCTGCTGCTGTCTGTCTGTGTTTCCCACTGCCAGGGTACACAGATGATTTACCTTCTGCTGCCACTCTGCCACCAGCTATTACGTCAAACAATAGCTGCTCGCCTACTCCTCCATTCCTCCTCCTGCTGCTGCTGTCTGTCTGTGTTTCCCACTGCCAGGGTACACAAAATTACCTTCTTCTGCTGCCACTCTGCCACCAGCTATTACGTCCAAAAATAGCTAAATTGGTTGTAAAACCAAAAACCAAAAAACCATTAAAAAAAAAAAAAGGTTTAATTTTTCTGAGGTGCCCGGGTTGAAAACTGTGTTGTCCCAGTTGTGTATTGGACACAATGTGGGCTGCACGACCGCTGTCTGGGACCTCCTGTTGTGTTTATTTACGGCCCTGGTATCACCGCTAGGTACCAGGGCTATTATGTCACGCTGCCTACCTGCTGCCACACTCACACTACTCCTCCATTCCTCCTGCTGCTGCTGTCTGTCTGTGTTTCCCACTGCCAGGGTACACAGAATTACCTTCTGCTGCCACACTGCCACCAGCTATTACGTCAAACAATAGCTGCTCACATAATTACTCTCCTCCATTCCTCCTCCTGCTGCTGCTGCTGTCTGTCTGTGTTTCCCACCGCCAGGGTACACAGATTTACCTTCTGCTGCCACTCTGCCACCAGCTATTACGTCAAAAAATAGCTATATATCTGTGTAATTGGTTGTAAAACCAAAACTACAAAACCATTACAAAAAAAGGTTTAATTTTTCTGAGGTGCCCGGGTTGAAAACTGTGTTGTCCCAGTTGTGTATTGGACACAATGTGGGCTGCACGACCGCTGTCTGGGACCTCCTGTTGTGTTTATTTACAGCCATGGTATCACCGCTAGGTACCAGGGCTATTATGTCACGCTGCCTGCCTCATTGACTGCATGCTGCCACACACTCATCCTCCTCCTCCTGCTGCTAAATTTACCTCCTGCTGTCTGTGTGTTTCCACTGCCAGGGAGCACATACAATGGCGCTTCCAACATGCGTGCGCCACCAGCTATTTGTTGTTACGCTCAAAAATAGCTGCATTTCTTTAAAAAAAAAAAATGAAAAGAGAAATAAGTGACGAAGAAGACGATATAGAAGAAGATGAAGAAGAAGAAGAAGATGAAGAAGATGAAGAAGAAGATGAAGAAGATGAAGAAGAAGATGAAGAAGATGAAGAAGAAGATGAAGAAGAAGATGAAGAAGATGAAGAAGAAGATGAAGAAGAAGAAGAAGAAGAAGAAGAAGAAGAAGATGAAGAAGATGAAGATGAAGAAGATGAAGAAGAAGATGAAGAAGATGAAGATGAAGAAGATGAAGAAGATGAAGAAGAAGATGAAGAAGATGAAGATGAAGATGAAGATGAAGAAGATGAAGAAGAAGATGAAGAAGATGAAGAAGAAGATGAAGAAGAAGAAGAAGAAGAAGAAGAAGAAGAAGAAGAAGATGAAGAAGAAGATGAAGAAGATGAAGATGAAGATGAAGATGAAGAAGATGAAGATGAAGAAGATGAAGAAGAAGATGAAGAAGATGAAGAAGAAGATGAAGAAGAAGAAGAAGAAGAAGAAGAAGAAGAAGAAGAAGATGAAGAAGATGAAGATGAAGAAGATGAAGATGAAGAAGATGAAGAAGAAGATGAAGAAGATGAAGATGAAGAAGATGAAGAAGATGAAGAAGAAGATGAAGAAGATGAAGATGAAGAAGATGAAGAAGAAGATGAAGAAGATGAAGAAGAAGATGAAGAAGAAGAAGAAGAAGAAGAAGAAGAAGATGAAGAAGATGAAGATGAAGAAGATGAAGAAGAAGATGAAGAAGATGAAGATGAAGAAGATGAAGAAGATGAAGAAGAAGATGAAGAAGATGAAGATGAAGAAGATGAAGAAGAAGATGAAGAAGATGAAGAAGAAGAAGAAGAAGAAGATGAAGAAGATGAAGATGAAGAAGATGAAGAAGAAGATGAAGAAGATGAAGATGAAGAAGATGAAGAAGATGAAGAAGAAGATGAAGAAGATGAAGATGAAGAAGATGAAGAAGATGAAGATGAAGAAGATGAAGATGAAGAAGATGAAGAAGAAGAAGAAGAAGATGAAGAAGAAGAAGAAGATATAGAAGAAGAAGAAGAAGATATAGAAGATAAAGAAGAAGAAGAAGAAGAAGCATATACAGTACTGAACAAAATTCTGGACACAACTTCTCTTTTCACCTTTTTTTTTTTTTAAAGGAACATCCCCACATAATCACTTGCTGTTGTCACTTGGAAAAAAATATGTTTCTTGCATCATTAACCCTCAAAACAAGTGTTGGGAAGCTATTTAAGGCCAATTCGAATAGTCAGCTCGAATAGTTAGCTCGAATACCGACTCAAATAGTGAGCTCGAAGTCCGAGGTCGAATCGAATAGTAAAAATTATTCGACTCGAATATTCGACTGACCTCGAATAATTTACTATTCGAATTCGACCAAACTCGAATTTTAAAAAGGGGTATTTGAGCATCACTACGGCAAGGTAATGATCACGAAGGGGAATGGGCACATGTACATGCCTTTTGTTTTGTTGTTGCAGCTGCAGTGCAGCCAGAAAAATTAGGCAGGCATGTAGACGCAGCAGAAAAATTAGTATAGCGGCTGCTGATAGCAGCGGCCTTAAAAATTCAGGAATGCGCCTGGAGTCCTGGACCCTGTTGGTGGTGGCGGAGAAGGCAAGCGGCCTGCAGGCAGAGATGCTGTGTGGGGAGCGACTTAGTCTTGGGGCAGGCAGCCAGTCACACAGCGTGCAGGCAGAGATGCTGTGTGTGGGGACTGACTTAGTCTTCGGGCGGGCAGTAGCCCTCCGGGATCCATGCCTCATTCATTTTAATAAAGGTCATGTACTGAACTCTTTTGTGACTTAGGTGACTTCTCTTCTCAGTGACAATGCCTCCAGCTGTGCTGAAGGTCATTTCTGACAGGACGCTTGAGGCAGGGCAAGACAGAAGTTGGATGGCAAATTGGGACAGCTCTGGCCACAGGTAGGGATGGCCGCTGGAATCCGCGGAATTACAAATTCCGTGATTCCGACCAGAATTTAATGATTCCGTTCCGTTGTGCTGGAACGGAATTGCTATATCACTATGGTGGAATTTTCGCAGAAAAAATGAAATTACGCGGAATTTTGCGGAATTCAAATTTTTTTCCCACCGGACTGATTTCTGCCTAATAAGAAGAATTTCTACTCGACAGACTCCCTCCTCCCACCTCACCTCCTCCCTGAAGGAAGAGGGTCTCATCTTCCAGGGAATTGTAGGATTTCAAAAGCCAGCTTTCATACCTTGGCCGGGAATCGAACGCAGGTCTAGTGCTTGGTAGGCTGCTATCCTAACCATTATACCACCAACACGACACACTACAATGCTACATGCTAAAGCCAGTCTAGCATGTACCATTGTGATATATCCAAGAGAAAAATGAGCTTGCTGAGGGAATTGTAGGATTTCAAAAGCCAGCTTACATACATTGGCCGGGAATCCCAGGCCTACCGCTCTGTAGGCTGCTATCCTAACCATTATACCACCACCAACACAACACACTACAATGCTACATGCTGAAGCCAGCCTAGCATGTACCATTGTGATATATCCAACAGAAAAATGAGCTTGCTTAGGGAATTGTAGGATTTCAAAAGCCAGCTTATATATATTGGCCGGGAATTGAACCCAGGCCTTCCGCTCTGTAGGTTGCTATCTGTAACGATTGTGGAATTATTTTCGTGGTCAGCGCACAGGATGCGCGCTGACACTGCGGAAATCCTCCACAAGCGTATAATCTGAGAGAACCCAGCAATGGTGCTATGCACCCGTAGAGGGGAATTCCTGCCAGCAGATGGAGCTGTGGAGAACGGAGGAACAACCCCTCTGTACTGCCACAGATGCCAGATAGGAATTGTACGAGGGGAAGCAATGCAGGACAAGATAGCCCTTAAAGAGAGAGAGCATGGAGACAGAATGTATGTGTGTCCACCAAACTGGTCGCCACCCCGCGACGGCGAACACACGACAGTGAAAACCAAGTGGGAAAGCAATCGCAAGAGATTGCGATTGCCAACAGCGACACAAGACCGAATAAGCACAGAGATGGGATGTATGTATGTCCACCAATCTGGTCGCCACCCAGTGACGGCGAACACACAACAGCGGAAACCAAGTGAGAAGGCAATTGCAGGAGATGACGATTGCTAATGAGAATGAGCACAGGGACAGAATGTATGTGTGTCCACCAATCTAGTCGCCACCCAGCGACGGTGAACACACAACAGCAGAAACAAAGTGAGAACGCAATCGCAAGAGTGACAATTGCTAATGAGAATGAGCACAGAAACAGAATGTATGTGTGTCCACCAATCTAGTCGCCACCCAGCGATGGTGAACACACAACAGCAGAAACGAAGTGGGAACGCGATCGCAAAAGTGGCGATTGCCAATAGTGACACAAGACCGAGCAGGACAACAGCACCAGAGTAACAAGAAAGGCACAGCAAACAACAACAATAGAACAACAAGGAAAATAACAAACGCTAGCTAAACGCGAACACCGCACTTATTCGCAACAGTGAACGCATTTAAGAACGATCACCGCGTGATAGGCGCCCAGTGATAAGAGTGCAACCCTAACTAACCAAAGTACACAAACACGAAAATAGAGAACGCAAACACTTGCTAAACGGTTACCTCACCGAGCCTACAGCAAGCGTTCCTACCAGACAAGACAGACAGACAGATGGGGCTACCAGTAGCAACTGCTGCTCTGGCTAGCACCCCTAAGGCAGAATATAGAAGGAACCACTGCTGCTACCGCTAGAGCGGATGCGATCCAGACAGAAAAACAGATGGAGCAGCCAGCAGCAACCACAGCTCTGGCCTACACTCCCAGACAGACAGAACGATTTCCTGTCGACCGCCGCTGGCGACAAGACAATTGAGGCAAAGAAACAGAACAAGGCAAATACAAATAATGCAACCTGACTGCACTAGAAGGGATGCCTAGTGCAGTCCCAAGGAATTACTCTTAAGATAATCTTTAGCAAACGATAGCAAAGGCTGACACTCCAGGTGTTAGCAGGAACAAACCATCATGACCAGCAAAGGATCCTGGGAGAACATGGTATTTATACTGCAAGCAAGTGTATGCAAATTCCTCAGTAGCAGAGCAGGTCTGAAACCTGCATTGTAAAGACAGGTCTCTTTTCCAGAGACCTGCAGCCCTCAGACTTAAGGAATAGCTAAACAGCTGATCATTACAGTACCCCCCCCCCCCCCAGGAGACGGCTTCCAGACGTCTCTCAAAACTAATATTTGCAAAAAAACTCTGAAGACTGGGCCCACTTCCAGAGCCAATCCTCCCGAAACCGACCTCGTCGGAAGCAGAAGCCACCGAAACATGCCCATCAGTACTACAAGTCTCAGCGTAACACCCATCAGAACTGTGAATGCCAGAGAAGAACCCATCGACACCCTCAGAGCAATGCCCACCACCTTCCAGGGACCGTCCAAAAATACCAAACCTGCCACAATACCTATTTGAAGTGTCCCTTTCCACCGAGAAGCCACTGTTGATCTCATCCAGGGTACCAGGAAATATTTCTCCCAGAATCTCCCAGAACACTTTGAAGCTCCGCAGAGATCCCAAGATGGCAGAACGATCACCAGGCTCACATGGAGAACTACCAAGGACCCCTATGGAACCAATGACAATTCCGGATTCAGGATTTCCAGGACAAGCATCAAGATCAGGGCTTTCAGGGACCACTTCTGGGCAGGCAGGCAGGCAGGCAATATCAGAACATGTCTCCACCGAGGAAGCATCGAAATTTCTGTGACTGTACTGGTTTCTAACCAACACTCATCATTGACTATGCATGACTGAAGCTCCACAAGAGCTGCAAAAATAGTCAGTTAAGCAGCGATGCCTACTGAAGTGGGCAATACTTCAGACGGCCCTGCGGGACAGGAGGCACCTCCTAAAAGTTCTGCACCCTTTGGGAGGAACTCGGAGACCTCCAGAACATCTAACAAAAGCTCAGGAACAATGTTTCCCAAATTTTCTGACAAAGAAGTCAAGGATTCTGAACTATCCATGTTACAGGGCAAAACATCAAATACATTTTGCGGACAGAGCAAATGTCCCAGGGATGGTTCTACAATCCGCTGAGACTGAATTTTATCTTCATGAACAGGATGCACAGAAATATTTACTGGAACACACACTGACTCCCTAACTCTAATCTCACTGCACGCAGAATTCTGCATAGCAGTCAAACTAGACTGCAATTCCAAAATAGCAGAAAAACAGGTGAGAATAGTAGCAATACCTAAACGAGCCTCTAAGGTCACTGCAGGAGATTTTATGCAAGGCAATATTGACACATCCAGAGTACAGGTTGGAGAGTCAGTACTATCTTCTGAGCAAGAAAGGGATTTACAAATGTCAGTGGCTCAGTGCGAGTGGACATCATGGTTTTATTCATGGTACAGGGCAGGCTCACAGAGACCTTCTCTGGACAAGGCAAAGATTCCCCAGTAACAGATTCGCAAAACCAAAGCGCTGTCTCACCCTTAGACTCGGCTAACAATGTCGAATCCGAGGAGTCAGAACGCAAAATTTGCGAATCCAAGATCGCTTTAGGTTGTGAAACTGACGCTTCCAAAGCGCAAACCTCCGCAATCTGTGGACCAGACTGCAAGGTGTTCAGGACAGAAACACTGTAACAACTGTCATCAGGCAACCGGCCTTTACAGGTGTGAACAGAGCGAGACCTAGATTCATTTGCAGTAGAAGTTGCGATAACAACAGGAGAAACTTTATTAGACATATTAATATTACTTTTGATGCTGCATAGTTTAGGAATTTTCCCCATAGCAGGATCATAGATGGAAGGTCTTAAAGAATTACTGAGAGAAAAAGATCTGTTTTTAATTGACAAGGGATCGCACATATCTTTGACAAAACTGACACATTTATGTTGCTCACAATCTGCAGAAACGCCTGAGATACAGGCATTAGATCGCACAGATTCACATTCCACAGAAACAGGAGAGAATCTTTCAGAATTAACACAGGTGTCCACCACCGTAGTACACCCATTCATTTCAGATCGCACAGTGTCTAAACTCACTTGCTTTACCCCAGAAAGACGGGAACAATCATCTGATAATAGTGTCTCTTTATTGGAGTCAATTGGTTGGTGTGTGTGCAATTCATCCAAAATCGTCTTTCACACACAAATCACCGGATCCACAAAACATTCATCACACTCATCAGAATCAATCAAAGTGTACAGAGAATTAACACAAGCATTAAGAATCTCTTCGCTTTCTGTGAAGTAAAAATCGCAAAACGCCTTCCAATCAATCTCAAACTCCTCCATCAAAGCCCCAATCTCCCATGAAGCAAATGGAGGCTCAAACAAGCCTGTATCAAGGTAAGATTCATATGGGTTGGGATCAGGAATATGCATAGATTTTCTTACACCTTTAATATACTAAATAATTTTGCCTATCATAGGATCCACATATGCTTTAGCTTGGAGCAAGAAAACCTGAGACTGAGAAGTCTCTCTGGATTCATCATATTCAAGTGTTTTCCACATTTCAGACTTTACAGAAATAATTTCTTTATTAGTAGTTGCTATGGGCAACGGATTTTTCAGCTGGGAAACCTTCCTAGATTCTTTCCTGTTCATCTTCACAGCATTGGATTGCAGCTGATCAGATGAAAAAGAACCTTGGAGCTGAATAGATCTACAGGGAATTACTGAATCATCAGACTGGGCTACAACCAACAACTCATTAGCATATGGTAATGACTGAGAGGTGTTGCATAAACCAATCTGATCAGCATCTTGCACTGCAGGAAAAAACTCATAGAAATAGCATGGCATGGAAATTCCAAGCTTACGAGAAAACAAGTGACCAAGAAATCTGTGAGGGTTATGTCTCAGATTCTTGTATCTGGCATACTCAGCAGCCCACACGAACAGATCTCCTTCGAGAAGATTGTAAGCAATCTGAGCACTCCAAGTGAAAATTTTGGTGGCCTGGAATTCCGGATTTGCCAAGAATCTGGAACACTCTGATATAAAGTCATCTCTGGTTTCAGAGTTCAGTATCTTAAACCTCTTAAAGATACAAGAACCATATTCGACAAAATTGTACAAATCGGAAATTCCCTCTACACTGGGAATTTCGGTTTGGCTGGTCATACTGTAACGATTGTGGAATTATTTCCGTGGTCAGCGCACAGGATGCGCGCTGACACTGCGGAAATCCTCCACAAGCGTATAATCTGAGAGAACCCAGCAATGGTGCTATGCACCCGTAGAGGGGAATTCCTGCCAGCAGATGGAGCTGTGGAGAACGGAGGAACAACCCCTCTGTACTGCCACAGATGCCAGATAGGAATTGTACGAAGGGAAGCAATGCAGGACAAGATACCCCTTAAAGAGAGAGAGCACGGAGACAGAATGTATGTGTGTCCAACAATCTGGTTGCCACCCCGCGACGGCGAACACACGACAGTGAAGACCAAGTGGGAAAGCAATCGCAAGAGATGGCGATTGCCAACAGCGACACAAGACAGAATAAGCACAGAGATGGGATGTATGTATGTTCACCAATCTGGTCGCCACCCAGCGATGGCGTACACACAACAGCGGAAACCAAGTGAGAACGCAATCGCAAGAGATTGTGATTGCTAACAGCAACACAAGACAGAATAAGCACAGAGATGGGATGTATGTATGTCCACCAATCTGGTCGCCACCCAGCGACGGCGAACACACAACAGCGGAAACCAAGTGAGAACGCAATCGCAAGAGATGACGATTGCTAATGAGAATGAGCACAGGGACAGAATGTATGTGTGTCCACCAATCTAGTCGCCACCCAGCGACGGTGAACACACAACAGCAGAAACGAAGTGGGAACGCAATCGCAAGAGTGGCGATTGCCAATAGTGACACAAGACCGAGCAGGACAGAGCACAAGAGTAACAAGAAAGGCTCAGCAAACAACAACAATAGAAAAACAAGAAAAATAACAAACGCTGGCTAAATGCGAACATCGCACTCATTCGCAACAGCGAACGCGTTTAAGCATGATCACCGCGCGATAGGCGCCCAGTGATAAGCGTGCCACCCTAACTAACCAAAGTACACAAACACGAAAATAGAGAACGCAAACACTTGCTAAACGGTTACCTCACCGAGCCTACAGCAAGCGTTCCTACCAGACAAGACAGACAGACAGATGGGGCTACCAGTAGCAACCGCTGCTCTGGCTAACACACTACGCTACTACATGCTGAAGCCAGCATGTACCATTGTGATATACCCAAGAGAAAAATGAGCTCTCTTTCTCTCTCTAGGACTTGATGCCATTGAACTGAATTTTCAGCTTAAAACCATCAACGGATACTGGCAGAATTTCACAGGCAATTTTGGAATTCCGCCAGACTGAAAAAGCAATTCCGTTCCGACCAAACGAACAAAATGACCAATTTCCACCTAAAATTGCGGAAAATACAATTCCGCGGAAAGTGGTGGCCATCCTTACTAGAGAGAGAGAGAGAGAGAGAGAGAGAGAGAGAGAGAGAGAGAGAGAGAGAGAGAGAGAGATATGAATCTACATGGCTATCTGGGGTTCTCTTCGGACAACTGTTGAACTCAAAAGGCAAGGCCATGCCTGGGTGGGCTTGAACCATCAACCTTGCAGTTAACAGCCAAACGTGCTAACCAATTGTGCCTCAGAGACTGTGTACCGCAAAGACTGTGCACGCAGTTGCTGTTGAATGATTTTATGGGGATGTATGTGTGTCTTTTGGAGGAAGGAAGTAAGTCTGCTCCAAGAAGTTTCAGTATGTAGTGTTGCTGGTATAATGGTTAGGATAGCAGCCTACCAAGCACTAGACCTGGGTTCGATTCCTGGCCAATGTATGTAAGCAGGCTTTTGAAATCCTACAATTCCCTGGAAGACGAGACCCTCCTCCCTCTGGGAGAAGGGAAAAGGGGGAAAGAAGGTGAGGAGGTGAGGAAGGAGGAGGTGAGGGGTGAGGAGGTGAGGAGGGAGAAACACTAGACCTGGGTTCGATTCCCGGCCAAGGTATGAAAGCTGGCTTTTGAAATCCTACAATTCCCTGGAAGACGAGACCCCCCTCCCTCAGGGAGGAGGTGAGGAGGGAGGAGGTGAGGAGGGAGGAGCACTAGACCTGGGTTCGATTCCCGGCCAAGGTTCGATTCCCGGCCAAGGTATGTAAGCTGGCTTTTGAAATCCTACAATTCCTTGGAAGACGAGACCCTCCTCCCTCCGTGAGGAGTCGGGAGGGATGAGGAGGGAGGAGGTGAGGAGGGAGGAGGGGAGGAGGTGAGGAGTGATGAGGTGAGGAGGTGAGAAAGGAAGGAGGTGAGGGGTGAGGAGTGAGGTGGGAACTGGCTAATGGACAGAAAACAAAGAGTTGTGGTCAATGGATCGTACTCAAAATGGGAGACTGTTAGCAGTGGGGTCCCACAGGGGTCTGTACTGGGTCCAGTGCTCTTCAATTTATTTATTAATGACCTAGTAGATGCAGTAATGAGCAATGTTGCTATTTTTGCAGATGATACAAAATTGTGCAGAATCATCAACTCTCAGGAAGATAGTGTCATATTGCAACAGGATCTGGATAGGATGGCTATATGGGCACATGCATGGCAGATGAAGTTCAATGTTGACAAATGTAAAGTCATGCATTTTGGTCGTACCAATAGTCTAGCGCCATACAAAATAAATAGGATACAATTGGGGACATCAAACTTGGAGAAGGACTTAGGAGTACTCATCGACAACAAGTTAAATAATCGTACTCAATAGGAGTACTCATCGACAACAAGTTAAATAATCGTACTCAATGCCAAGCCGCTGCAGCTAAAGCGAACAAAATTTTGCATTAAAAGGGAAATTAAAACTCGAGATGCTAGCATAATATTGCCCCTGTTTAACTCTCTAGTAAGGCCACATCTGGAATATGGAATTCAGTTCTGGGCACCACATTACAAAAAAGATATTGCAGTTTTAGAGCAGGTGCAGAGACGAGCTACAAAATTGATACGTGGGATGGAAGGTCTCGCTTACCAGGAAAGGTTAGATAAACTGGGTTTATTTAGTCTAGAGAAAAGACGCCTTAGAGGAGATCTAATTAACATGTATAAATACATCAGAGGGCAATATAATAGCTTGGCGGATGAACTTTTTGTCCCTAGGCCTTCTCAAAGGACTAGAGGACATGATCTGCGCATGGAGGAAAAACGTTTTAGCCATTTAGTTAGGAAAGGGTTCTTTACAGTAAGAGTGATTAAGATGTGGAATGCATTGCCACAGGAAGTCGTTATGGCAAACTCTATACCTGCATTTAAAGGGGGCTTAGATACTTTCCTTGCGTTGAAAGACATCCATGGCTACAATTACTAGGTTATGCCTAAGGATGTTGATCCAGGGATTTTATCTGATTGCCATCTGGAGTCAAGAAGGAATTTTTCCCTTTTGGGGCTAATTGGACCATGCCTTGTGGGGTTTTTTTCGCCTTCCTCTGGATCAACAGGGGTATGTGGGGGACGGGCTGGAGTTGTACTTTGTACTGGCTGAACTCGATGGACGTATGTCTTTTTTCAACCAAAATCACTATGTAACTATGTAACTATGAGGGAGGAGGGAGGAGGTGAGGAGGTGAGGAGGGAGGAGGTGAGGAGGGAGGAAGTGAGGAGTGAGAAGGGAGGAGGTGAGGAGGGAGGAGGTGAGGAGAGAGGAGGGAGGAGGTAAGGAGGGAGGAGTGGAGGAGAAAAAGGACTGAATAAACAGTCAATAGAGTCTATGGGCTACCATATACCATAAACAATGTTCTATTTGCGATTATTTTAATTTTTCCTGGTATCTGTAATCCTGCAGAATTTTCATAGCGACAGGATTCAGCGCTGGCGGATGTGTCTGTGTTTGGGATGTGTCTGTGCTGTCCGAGTTGTGGGGAGGCCCCGACTGCGGCAGTATGACCGCTTCTTGGAACCTCTCCTAATTTTTGAACTGTGCCGTGGTACCAACAAACTAGGTGCCATGGTGAACTTTCTATGCTGCCTGCCAGATGTTATACTTCTTCTCCTCCTCCTGTCTCCTGCTGCCTGTGCTGCTCCCACCGCCAGGGTGCATCGACCTACTCATCCTGCTTCTGCTGCTCCTGTCTGTGGTACCCACCAACACCAGGGTCCACACTAAACTACATCGTCTGCTGCCACCAGCTATTACGCCACTCCAATAGCTGAATCCACCTACTCATCCTGCTCCTGATGCTCCTGTCTGTGGTACCCACTAACACCAGGGTCCACACTAAACTACATTGTCTGCTGCCACCAGCTATTACGCCACTCCAATAGCTGCATCGACCTACTCATCCTGCTCCTGATGCTCCTGTCTGTGATACCCACCAACACCAGGGTCCACACTAAACTACATCGTCTGCTACCACCAGCTATTACGCCACTCTAATAGCTGCTTCGACCTACTCATCCTGCTCCTGCTGCGCCAGTCTGTGGTACCCACCAACACCAGGGTCCACACTAAACTACATCGTCTGCTGCTACCAGCTATTACGCCACTACAAATACAACAGCCTGCCACCAGCTATCACGCCACTACAATAGCTTTAATTTTTTGGACATGTCAGAGCTGAAAACTTTGATGTCCCACTTGTGCGGTTGGACTTTGGACACAATGTGGGCTGCACGACCGTCGACCGCTGTCTGGAACCTATCCTGATGTTAATAATTTACAGGCCTTTTTTTTTTTTACATTTTATGTTAACCAAATAATAAATTAGTGTTTCCCTTCAAAAAGACATGATGCTACATGCATCATTTACCCTAAAAACCCCTTTTAAAGCTATTTAAAGGGCACTTCCGTTTTTCTATCTGGATAGGTCGGGTATCCGCGGGTAATGCGGTCAGATATCCGCGTTCACGTGGATATCCGCAAGGTCGGATCCGGATATCCGAATCGGATCCGGATATCTGGGTACCTGGATCTGGATCAATTCGGGTTTTAAAAGTACTACCCGAGCATCCCTGTTTGTAATCATGTGCCTTCGTAAGGTAGTTGGCCCTACGCTGGTCTTGGTCTTCTCACGGCTTAATTTTTTGATGGCAGGGAGTACAGATGGCATTGCTCTCATCTGAGGCAGACACACACAAAAAATGTCCACACTGCTGAGCCCTGGGGTGATGGCACTTTGGTGGTGGTGGCCGACTGAGTGTTAAGTGGGGTGCCATAATCAGAGCAGGAGGAAGATATGTCACGCTTCCATGCGGAAGCTGAGAAAGATGAGGGGTGCTTTTTTAGCAATAAGAATCAGCAAGGAGCAAGCTAACAAGCCTACAAGACCCTAACTAAGCTTTCCCTATGAGAGTCTGCAGCAGCTTTCCCTTCTCTAATTAATGCAGGCACACAAGTGAGTCCAAAGCCTAACGCTGCCTGCCTTGTATAAGGGGGGGAGTGGCTCCAGGTGGGAGTGTAGCCTGATTGGCTACATTGTGCCTGCTGACTGTGATATAGAGGGTCAAAATTGACCCTCATGATGGGGGTGAACCGAACGTCCGGAAAAGTTTGCAGTTCTCTGCGATCGCGAACCCCGGAAGTTCGTCGGGAACAGTTCGCCGGCGAACCGTTTGGGCCATCTCTACTCTACATCACAGTCAGCAGGCACATTGTAGCCAATCAGGCTACACTCCCTCCTGGAGCCCCACCCCCCCTTATAAAAGGCAGGAAGCATCAGGCATTGGACTCACTTATGTGCCTGCAGTAATTAGAGAAGGTAGAGCTGCTGCAGAGATATTAGGGAATGCTTAGTTAGGCTACAGTTAGGCTTGTTAGGTTGCTCTTTCTTGCTAATACTTATTGCTAAAAAGCACTCCCCATCCTCAACAGCTCTTTTGAGAGCTAATGCTGTTCTTGTGATCTATTTTTTTTTTTGTGTGTGTGGCCCACTTGCATTATATACAGCCCTGTCAGTCAGTCGCAGCTGTCCTTTGGCACCTTAATTCCTACTGTGCCACTGCCAGGCCCAGCACATTCAGTGACTACCTGTGTGTGTGACAGGCAGCTGCACATTTGTAATCCCAACCCAACCCAATCACTGCACCTGTTCACTTTTCAGTGCACCTACCTACCTATACCTACGTGAGTGCATGCATTGCTAATACCACCAGTCATTGCAGTCCGTGTGTGTGTGTGACAGGCAGCTGCACATTTGTAATCCCAATCACTGCACCTGTTCACTGTTCAGTGCACCTACCTACCTATACCTATGTGAGCGCACGCATTGTTAATACCATTAGTCATTGCACCTGTCATTGCAGTCCGTGTGTGTGTGTGACAGCCAGCTGCACATTTGTAATCCCAATCACTGCACCTGTTCACTGTTCAGTGCACCTGCCTACCTATACCTACGTGAGCGCACGCATTGTTAATACCACCAGTCATTGCACCTGTCATTGCAGTCCGTGTGTGTGTGTGTGTGACAGGCAGCTGCACATTGGTAATCCCAATCACTGCACCTGTTCACTGTTCAGTGGACCTACCTACCTACACCTACGTGAGCGCACGCATTGTTAATATCACCAGTCATTGAACCTGTTCAGGGTACCTGTGTGTGTGTGTAACAGGCAGCTGCACATTTTTAATGCCAGTCACTGCAACCTGTTCACTGCACCTGTGTAACTGCACATTGTTGTACCAGCAGTCACTGCATACCTGTTCACTGCACCTGTGTAACCGTCCATTGTATTAGTCAAGTCAGTGCCTACCTTTCACTTCATCCCCCCCAATATGGACAAAACAAAAGGCAGAGCCAGAGGCAGGCCACCTGGCAGGTCTGTTCGAGGTTGCGATGTCATGATTTCGTGCGACCCTCGACCAAAGTACAGTGTTCAGAAGAAGGCACATGCCATCAACCCCCAATATTGTCAGGACGTAGTTGACTATTTAACACAGAACACCTCATCTTTCTCAGCTTCCGCACGGAAGCGTGACATATCTTCCTCCTCCTGCTCTGATTCTGGCACCCCACTTAACACTCAGTCAGCCGCCACCACCAAAGTGCCATCACCCCAGGGCTCAGCGATGTGGACATTTTTTTGTGTGTCTGCCTCAGATGAGAGCAATGCCATCTGTACTCCCTGCCACCGAAAATTGAGCCGGGGAAAGACCAAGACCTGCGTAGGGACAACTACCTTACGAAGGCACATGATTACAAAGCACAAACTGCAGTGGGATGACCACCTGAGGAAAAGCAGCACACAAAAGCAAAGCCACACACTGCAGTGGAAGATACCAGGCCACAATTTTTTCTCAAAAAAGGCGATACCTAAACTGTACCGTGATGTTGAAAGGCAAGTGGTGACATCTCAGTTACACTGCATTGGGTCAAGGGTCCATCTGACCACGGATGCCTGGTCTGCAAAGTCAGTCCCTACACACAGCATCTCTGCCTGCACACCGTGTGACTGCCTGCCCCAAGACTAAGTCGGTCCCCACACAGCATCTCTGCCTGCAGGCCGCTTGACTGCCTTCTCCACCACCACTAACAGGGTCCACCAGGACTCCAGGCAGATTTTTGAATTTTTAAGGCTGCTGCTAGCAGTGGCCGCTATAATAGTTTTTCTGGTGCGTGTACATGCCTGCCTAATTTTTCTGTCGACACTGCAGCTGCAACAACAAAACAAAAGGCATGTACCTTTGTGATTGTTACCTTGCCACGGTGAAGGGGCTTGTGAATTGCAATGAAGCAATGACTGACAGCTATATAAATATCTCGCACACCCAAGATAATAAGGTCATTGCTTCATTGTGGACAGACCAAATTCGATCAGCTGGACAGTCACTGCTCTTTCATTGAGCTACCTCAGCCTGGCGACCATATGGGCTTGAAAACCGACATGGCCGGCACTCTGGCCATGGTGCGCACCAGTCCAGCACGGCCGTCACTACACAAACAGCTGTTACACAGTGAGTTTGGTCTGTCAGTGTGAAGCAGTACACTAATTACACTACCTGATTGATGTATACACATGCAAGAATGTTTTAAAGCACTTTAGGCCTCCAATTTAGCATGCAATGTGATTTCTGCCCTTAAAATGCTGCTTTGCGTCAAATCCAGATTTTTCCCCGGGACTTTTGGCATCCATCCCACTTATCCATGCAAAAACTCAGATTTTAGACCCCTTGAAACATCTTTTCCATCACTTTTGTGGCCATCATAAATGTTTCTAGTTTTCAAAGTTCACCTCTCCATTGAAGTCTATTGCGGTTTGCGAAAGTTTTTCGCGAACCGAAAATCGGAGGTTCAGGCCATCTCTAATTGTAACGCTGGCTGTGATGCAGCCTGTGAAGTGTATACTGAATATATGATAATCGAGGTCAGATGAGGTCATACACGTGAAGACAAAGATATGCGGTACACAGAGCAAGGTCAATAACAGGCTAGGATCATACACTGGTAATCAGATGGTTAAAGTACAGTAGGCTAAGACAGGTGCGAAAACATTATACAGGTCATACACATAGGTCAGATGGCTGAGGTTAAGGATTAGGCAGAGACAGGGTCGTTAGGCTAGCTGAGGTCAATATCGAGTATCAGATGACAGTAGTACAGAGGGATGAGACTTTATTCAAAGTGGAGGGCTTGCCGGGTCATACACAGAGAACAATCACAATAATACAATATACAATGCTAGCAAAGGATAGATACAGTGGCTTGCAAAAGTATTTGGCCCCCTTGAAGTTTTCCACATTTTGTCACATTACTGCCACAAACATGCATCAATTTTATTGGAATTTCACGTGAAAGACCAATACAAAGTGGTGTACATGTGAGAAGTGGAACGAAAATCATACATTATTCCAAACATTTTTTACAAATAAATAACTGCAAAGCGGGGTGTGCGTAATTATTCACCCTCTTTGGTCTGAGTGCAGTCAGTTGCCCATAGACATTGCCTGATGTGTGCTAATGACTAAATAGAGTGCACTTGTGTGTAATCTAATGTCAATTCAAATACAGCTGCTCTGTGACGGCCTCAGAGGTTGTCTAAGAGAATATTGGGAGTAACAACACCATGAAGTCCAAAGAACACACCAGACAGGTCAGGGATAAAGTTATTGAGAAATTTAAAGTAGGCTTAGGCTACATAAAGAAGATTTCCAAAGCCTTGAACATCCCACGGAGCACTGTTCAAGCGATCATTCAGAAATGGAAGGAGTATGGCACAACTGCAAACCTACCAAGACAAGGCCGTCCACCTAAACTCACAGGCCGAACAAGGAGAGCTCTGATCAAAAATGCAGTCAAGAGGCCCATGATGACTCTGGACGAGGTGCAGAGATCTACAGCTCAGGTGGGGGAATCTGTCCATAGGACAACTATTAGTCGTGCACAGCACAAAGTTGGCCTTTATGGAAGAGTGGCAAGAAGAAGGCCTTTGTTAACCTTCCTGGCGGTAACCCCGATCGTAGTTCGGGGTAAGCCGCGCAGGAGGTTTTCTCAGGCCCTACTGGGCCAATTTGCTTAATTTTTTTTTTTTGCTGCACCCAGCTAGCACTTTGCTAGCTGAGTCAGCACACCGATCGCCGCCTCCCCGCGCTCGATCGCCGCTATCCGTCACGCCGCGCCGCCCCCCCCCCCCCCCAGACCCCGTGCGCTGCCTGGCCAATCAGTGCCAGGCAGCGCTGAGGGGTGGATCGGGACTCCCAATGACGTCACGACGTCGGTGATGTCATCCCGCCCCGTCGCCATGGCGGGGGAAGCCCTCCAGGAAATCCCGTTCTTTGAAGTTCCTGATCGGAGATCGCCAAAGGCGATCGAAGCGAGCGGGGGGGAGCCCTGGGCTCGCAACATGATTTAAAAAAAAAAACTGCTGCGCTGCCTCCTGGCGGAATTTAATAGACCGCCAGGAGGGTTAACAGAAAAGCATAAGAAGTCCCGTTTGCAGTTTGCCACAAGCCATGTGGGGGACACAGCAAACATGTGGAAGAAGGTGCTCTGGTCAGATGAGACCAAAATGGAACTTTTTGGCCAAAATGCAAAATGCTTTGTGTGGCGGAAAACTAACACTGCACATCACTCTGAACACACAATCCCCACTGTCAAATATGGTGGTGGCAGCATCATGCTCTGGGGGTGCTTCTCTTCATCAGGGACAGGTAAGCTGGTCAGAGTTGATGGGAAGATGGATGGAGCTAAATACAGGTCAATCTTGGAAGAAAACCTCTTGGAGTCTGCAAAGGACTTGAGACTGGGGCGGGCGTTCACCTTCCAGCAGGACAACGACCTAAACATAAAGCCAGGGCAACAATGCAATGGTTTAAAACAAAACATATCCATGTGTTAGAATGGCCCAGTCAAACTCCAGATTTAAATCAAATCGAGAATCTGTGGCAAGATCTGAAAACTGCTGTTGACAAACGCTGTCCATTTAATCTGACTGAGCTGGAGCTGTTTTGCAAAGAAGAATGGGCAAGGATTTCAGTCTCTAGATGTGCAAAGCTAGTAGAGACATACCCTAAAAGACTGGCAGCTGTATTTGCAGCAAAAGGTGGTTCTACAAAGTATTGACTTAGGGGGCTGAATAATTTTGCAGTTATTTGTTTGTAAAAAATGTTTGGAATCATGTATGATTTTTTTCATATAAAGAGCTTTATTATATAATAAGGCAAATATAACAACAAGCTGGAGAAGCTAAAATAGCAAAACATATACAGAAGGAAGATAAAAACAAACGTGGATAAACATCCTACACGTATAGATGTTGAAGAGCAAAATTCCGATGTCCATACCGTTCAACCTAGTAAATGGGGCACAAAAGTGCCTCCTACTGAGATCCTAGGGATCAGACCAATCTAATAAGTTCCATAGTACGTTGCTCTTCTTGACTGAAAAGAAAACCCTAACCTAGAACTAACCCTAAAATCAAATCAAAGAAAGGGAAAAAGAAAAAAAAAAGGGGGAAAAAGAAAAATAACATCCTGTCTAAGCACAAGAGTCCCGAATGTCATAGAGGTATACAAAACAATTAGAAACCCATCGCACAACTGTCCAAGGGGAACTAAAATTGCCTATAGGATTTCCATGCATCCCAAATAAGATCAAATCTTGCTATATTCTCAACACTATAATAATAGCCTCGATCAATAAACATCATCAAGTCAAGACGCTGAATAACCAAAACTAACTCCAAATCAGTGGATTTCCACTGGAGGGCTATTGACCATTGGGCAGCCAATAACATATATCTATATAAGGGTCGGAAACTTCCAGGAACATCATCATTAGCCATATATAAAAGGGCCTGGGAAGCAGTCAGAGAGATTGGAAAACCAAACACGTCTCGTTTTAAATGTTTCCATGAATCCCAAAAACGTTGTGCACAAGGGCAATCCCAAAAAACATGCACCAGAGACCCTTCTATACCACAACCGCGGAAACAAGACGAAGAGGCCAAAGGATAAATTTTATGAATTTTAGGAATCATGTATGATTTTCATTCCACTTCTCACATGTACACCACTCTGTATTGGTCTTTCACGTGGAATTCCAATACAATTGATTCATGTTTGTGGCAGTAATGTGACAAAATGTGGAAAACTTCAAGGGGGCCGAATACTTTTGCAAGCCACTGTATATATCACAAACACTGCATATATATCTATCTCAGCAGAACTTTAACTAGACTGAGTAGCAAAGCAAAGTCCAGCGCTCAGTGACCTGATAGCTATAATGGACAGCGAGTAACTGAATGCCCAGGGCTTATATAGCAGGAATAGAGCACAGACCAAGCCCCCAGGAAAATCGGACCAATAAGCAGCATCCCTGCAGCAAGTGTCACCTGACCGCAGGAATCAGCTGAGACACCTCAGACACGCATCCTTAACCTATAAAGGCAGCTCTGAGCTGTGCACGTCCTTCTAGAGAGACTGCCAGAAACAACACGCTGACCCACATCTACAGGGAAGCCGGGGATACGAACATGCTGATTCACATCTACAGGGGAGCCGGAGATGCAACTGAACAAAGAGGAAGAGGAAGCTTCCTCCAGCTGCTCCACGCTATCAGAACAGCCTCCAGAGACCACACCAGATAAGTTTGTTACATTACTCCCCCCCCCTCGAGGGGTGGAGTAAGGACACTTCTCACCTGGCTGATCAGGATGTTGACAATTACATTTCTGAATTAACTCATTGGCGTGGATTTGCCATGAAGGAACCCAACTTCTCTCCTCTGGGCCATAACCTTTCCAATCCACCAAGTATTGTAGAAAATTACGGAACTTCAGAGAATCCAAAATTCTTTCTGTCTTGTACTCAGGTTCCCCATCTACCTCAATAGGTGGAGGAGGATCAGAAGAAGAAACATTGGCTGCTGGTTTCAATAAAGATACATGGAAAGATCTTACTCCCCTCATAGACTGAGGCAGATTCACCCGATATACCACATCATTAATTTTCTCAGCAATTGGATAAGGTCCAATGTATTTGGGACCCAACTTGGCGGATAGTTGACGAAGAGGAATGTTGTGTGTGGACACCCAAACAAGATCCCCTGAGGAAAACTCATTTTCAGGAGATCAATGCATGTCAGCATGACGTTTTTGCTGTAAAACTGCTTTCTCAAAATTCTCTCTGACCTGACCCCAGACCGTCTGCATATGACCAATCCAATCTTTCAAGACCAGATGAGATGAGTTAAGAGTGGAGAATGAGGTAAACTTAGAATTTTGGCCGTAACCACTTGAAAAGGTTATAATTTTGTGGATGAATTTGGAAGATTATTAAATGCAAATTCTGCAAATGGCATTGGCAAGAACTGAAGCCATGTTTCCTGATTATCAGATACAAAACACATGAGATATTGTTCTAGCGACTGATTAGTCCTTTCAGTCTAGCCATTAGTTTCAGGATGAAAACTGGATGAAAATGACAAGGTAATTCCCAACCGAGAGCAGAACGCCAAAATTGAGAAATAAACTGAACCCCCTATCAGACACGATGTTTCCAGGGATACCATGTAACCAGAAGATATGTTCAATAAATAATTCTGCTAACCCCTTTGCAGAAGGTAATTTACTTAAAGGGACAAAATGAGCCATTTTACTAAATCTGTCCACAACTACCCAAAGGACACTATTTCCTCCAGAAGGAGGTAAATCTACCACAAAATCCATGGCAATGTGGGTCCAGGGAATAGATAAAGGCATAAGGTTTCCCCTAGGCGCATTCCTAGAAACCTTACTTCTGGCACAAATATTGCAAGCACCAACAAAGGCCTTACAATCTTGTCTCATAGTTGGCCACCAAACATGACGTGTTAGTAAATCTTGAGTCTTAATTTCACCCGGATGTCCTGCTAATTTGGTGTCATGAAATTGCCATCATACCAGTAAACGCAAATGAATAGGTACATAAAAAATGTCCGGGGGTTTCCCTGTGGACAATCTGTTTGGAAAGAAGACAAAAATTCAGGTAACTGCAATGAAGTTTGAGTGTCAGTAGCCGCAACCACACATTGTTGGGGAATAATAGAAACAGGGACTTCAGTTTGTAAAACTTCAGAATCAAAACTTCTAGACAAAGCATCAGGCTTAAAGTTTTTACTTCCCAGCTTATACGTTATTATGAAATTAAAACGTGAAAAAAAACAATGCCCATCTAGCTTGTCTGGGGTTGAGTCTTTTAGCTTTTTCTACGTATTCCAAATTTTTATGGTCACTGTCAGTGTACACAGTAATGGGATGTTCCGCACCCTCCAGCTAATGTCTCCATTCCTCAAAAGCCATCTTGACTGCCAATAATTCTCTGTTTCCTATATCATAGTTACGTTCTGCTGGTAAAAACTTTCTAGAAAAGAAAGCACACTGATGCAAACGCTCAGGCCGACCTCAATACTGAGAAAGAACTGCTTCAACTGCCACCTCAGTGGCATCAACCTCCACACAGAATGGCAAAGAAACATTGGGGTGTGTCAAATAGGGGCAGCACAAAAGGCTGTTTTTAGTGTATTGAAGGCCTCGCAGGTCGAGGACGGCCAGTTGGAAGAATCAACCTCCTTCTTAGTGAGATCTGTTAATGGGGCCACCAGAGTGGAGAATTTCTTAATGAATTTACGATAATAAGTGGCAAATCCCAAAAATCGCTGTAATGCTTTAGGATCCCCAGGTTGTGGAACTGCTGAAACTTTCTTTGTATCCATATATAACCCAGAACTGAAATTATGTAACCCAAAAAGGGTACCTCCGTAACTTCAAACAGACATTTTTCTAACTTAGCGTACAAAGATTCTCTCTCAATTTCTGAAGAACCATTTTTACATGCTCTCTATGCTCTGACAGTGATTTAGAATAGATTAGGATGTCATCCAAATAAACCACCACAAATTTACCCAAAACATCCCGGAATACATCGTTAACAAAATCTTGGAAGACGGCTGGGGCATGAGGTATTCGTAATGTCCATCTTGAGTGTTAAAAGCTGTCTTCCACTCATCGCCTTGACGAATTCTGATTACATTGTATGCTCCTCTCAGGTCCAATTTACTGAAAATCCTAGCGCCAGATACCTGCGAGAACAAATTGTCAATGAGGGGGAGAGGGTATCTGTTTTTCACAGTAATCTTGTTCAAGCTACGGTAGTCAATGCATGGACGTAATCCGGCATCTTTTTTTTTCCACAAAGAAAAATCCTGCCCCTGCTGGAGAAGTAGATGAGCGAATGAAATCTTTTTCAAGGTTTTCTTTAATATTATCTTTCATAGCCTGTTTCTTAGGACCGGAAAAAGTATATAAATGTCCCCGGGAGGGCATGGTACCTGGCAATAAATCAGACCTAGGACCAAAAGGCTGGAGGGCATTGAGAATGAAAAATTTTATTTTCTCAAAATGTAACACTCCAATCTGAAAAGACACTTCTGGAGTAATGGCAATAGACTGACCACTTTGAAGAAGTGAATCATCAATTGCCGTGACATATAATTTATTCTGTAAAGGCAGAGCTGGAATTCCCAAACTAGCAGAAAACTCAGAATCAATAACGTTTCCTGCCGCCCCAGAATCAATAAAGGCCCCTGCGCAGGACTAGATTGATTATTTAAAATAATATTAACTGGCAACAGTATTTTCTTTACATTTAGGGGAAAAATCTGCTCGCCCAGGTGAGATTCCCCAACTACACCTAGGTGTGGGAGTTTTACGCCTGTTTTTTTGCAGAACAATTTTGAACATAATGTCCCTTCTCTCCACAATACATACATAAACCCTTATGTCATCTCCTAAGTTTTTCGGAAGGTGATAACTTTGAATACCCCAGTTGCATGGGTTCTTCACCCGAGTTAGTAACTGCACTCACAGAACGAGAACCAGACATGACAGAAGAACGCAGCCTACCCTGCCGATGATATCTAATCCATCTATCAACACGGATTACCAGAGAAATGGCCTCTTCCAGATTTTTGGGCTCAGGATGGCTTACTAGAGCATCATTGACCGAATCTGCCAAGCTGAGCAGAAATTGGTCAAGGAGTGCCGCTTCCCCCCACTTGGAAGAAACTAACCAGCGTCTAAATTCAGCAGCATATTCCTCCGCAGTATGGTGACCCTGCCATAAGTCGTGAAGTGTACGGGTTGCGGTAGAAGAAATATCAGCATTGGCATAAATCACTGACATAGCCTCAAAGAATTTGTCAATGGAAGACAAAGCTTTATGGTCAGGATTCCATTCGTAGGCCCAAGTCTGAGAATCACCTTGTAAAAGTGTCTTGATTAAAGCAATTCTCCGTGACGCTGAGCCTGAGGACCTGTCTGACCTCAAAATTTGACAAACAACGATTTCTAAAATTGCTAAAATCTGCTCTGGAACCAGAAAATTTCTCAGGTAGCAGCATTTTAGGTTCTTTAGGAAAAACAGTTGCAGATTGCCCTGAAAGACCTGCATGTTGCGCAGGTTGAGGAGGGTGTAACAACTGAGTTAATTGCTGCTGTTGAGCTGCGACTGCAGTATTAAGCTGACTAACGGCAGTCGCAGGTGTCTGCACCTGGCATTGTAATTGCTCTATAATATTGGTATGGTCCATTATAATATAACGCTGGCTGTGATGCAGGCTGTGAAGTGTATAATGAATATACGATAATCGAGGTCAGATCGTCAACTGATATTGAAATATGATAACAGAGGCGCCAAGCAGAATAAAATTAGTTAAAATTGTTAAAAAGGGGGAAGTGGGTGGACTCACCTCCCTTCTGAAAAAAATGGCCGAACAATGGACAGGTTACTTACAGTCTAAAGTAACATTTATTAGTAACTCCAAAAGTGCAACGCGTTTCACGGGTAACAGTCCCGCTTCTTCAGGCAAACGATTATTTGGAGGGTGCAAAATCAGGTCATGAACCAGGTAGAGCGCCTCTGTCTCTGGTTCATGACCTGATTTTGCACCCTCCAAATAATCGTTTGCCTGAAGAAGCGGGACTGTTACCCGTGAAACGCGTTGCACTTTTGGAGTTACTAATAAATGTTACTTTAGACTGTAAGTAACCTGTCCATTGTCCGGCCATTTTTTTCAGAAGGGAGGTGAGTCCACCCACTTCCCCCTTTTTAACAATTTTAACTAATTTTATTCTGCTTGGCGCCTCTGTTATCATATTTCAATATCATCTAGTCCACCCTTGGTGGAGGGGTGTATCCCCATTTTCTCCTATCTACAGAGAGCGACTTTTTAACCTGAGCGGGGTCAGGTTACAATTCTCCCCGCCGGCCTTTCCAGTGGTTGCCTTTGTGGCGACCCACCCTTGTGAGTATAATCATCTCATTTATTCACAACAGACCTCTCCATATTAACATACTGCACCATATTGGGCTCTCGGTTTCTCCCCCATTTTCAAGATCGTCAACTGAGGTCATGCAAGTGAAGTCAGAGATATGCGGTACACAGGGACTGAGGCAGAGCAAGGTCAATAACAGGCTAGGATCATACACTGATAATCAGATGGCTAAAGTACAGTAGGCTAAGACAGGTGCGAAAACGTTATACAGGCCGAAGTCATACACATAGGTCAGATGGCTGAGGTACAGTTAAGGATAAGGCAGAGATAGGGTCGTTAGGCTAGCCGAGGTCAATATCGAGTATCAGATGACAGTAGTACAGAGGGATGAGACTTTAATCAAAGTGGAGGGCTTGCCGGGCCATACACAGAGAACAATCACAATAATACAATATACAATACTAACTAAGGATACATATATATCGCAAACACTCTCAGTAGAACTTTAACTAGACTGAGTAGCAAAGTAAGGCCCAGCACTCAGTGACCTGATAGCTATAATGGACAGCGAGTAACTGAATGTCCAGGGCTTATATAGCAGGAATAGAGCACAGACCAAGCCCCCAGGAAAATCAGACCAATCAACAACATCCCTGCAGCAAGTGTAAGCTGACCAGTGCCACAGAAATCAGCTGACACACCTCAGACACGCCTCCTTAACCTATAAAGGCAGCTCTGAGCTGTGCGCGTCCTTCTAGAGAGACTGCCAGAAACAACACGCTGACCCACATCTACAGGGGTGCCGGGGATGCGAACATGCTGATTCACGTCTACAGGGGAGCTGGGAATGCAACTGACCAAAGATGAAAAGGAAGCTTCACCCAGCTGCTCCACGCTATCAGAAATGCCTCCAGCGACAACACCAGATAAGTTTGTTACACATATTGAGGAAATGGAAGACCACAGGCTCAGTTCAAGTTAAGGCTCAAAGTGGCAGACCAAGAAAAATCTCGGTTAGACAGAAGCGAGGAATGGTGAGAATAATCAGAGTCAACCCCCAGCACCAAAGACCTAGAACATCATCTTGCTGCAGATGGAGTCACTGTGCATCGTTCAACCATTCGCCACACTTTACACAAAGAGATGCTGTGTGTGAGAGTGATGCAGAGGAAGCCTTTTCTCCGCTCACAGCACAAACAGAGCCGCTTGAGGTATTCTAAAGTACATTTAGACAAGCCAGCTTAATTTTGGAATAAGGTGCTGTGGACTGATGAAACTAAAATTGAGTTATTTGGGCATAACAAGGGGCATTATACATTGAGGAAAAACAACACAGCATTCAAAGAAAAAAACCTGTTACCTACAGTAAAATATGGTGGCATCTGACAGCGGCACTGTGATTGTTATCTGGTCGCCAGGCTGTCACAGCTCTGATAGTGGTCTGAGTGACATCTATTGTCTGTGCACTGATTTTGACATCTGATTGATTAGTGATTGGTTTTTTATCATCTGTGATTGCCCTGTGATTTCAATTGCTGTTTACATTGGTTGGCATCTGACAGCGGCACTGTGATTGATATCGGCGGGTGTTAGGGGTGCCCAGCAGGCAATTAAACCTGGGTTCAGGAAATTGGAACGTCTCTATGAGAGAAAATCGCGATTGTGGTGGAATATTAAATACAATAAAGAGTACATAGGGGACCATTTTAGTCCCCTGTGGCTCAGAGTTCAGATTTCCCCCCACAGGAAAAACTTGAGTGCCGAATTTAAAAGGAAGTGGGAGGCAAATTTTGAAAATTGCGCCCACGTATGTCTATCATTGATGACTGATCTTGATGAGGCCGAGTTGAGTAGTCTTGATGAGGAAATTAACAAACTAGCAGCCGAACTGAAAACTCATTCTGATGAGGATCTGTATAAAAAATGTAATGAGCAGTTAGAACAACATATTAAGAAATACAACAAGGACTTGGTCTTTGTACGCGACAAAAAACTTTTTAACGATCGCTTGGCATATAAGACGGGACAAGCGTATAAGTGGGACAGTAGACCTGTTCCCCCTAAACCCCGCGGCCAACCATCTAAGCCCAAACCAAAACCGATCGATGCAGGTGCGGAAGAATCTGACTCATCAGTGGTGAGTGTCAGTTCGGCTGCCTCAGAATCTAGTCACAATTCGGAACCAAAAAGAAACAGATATCCAACTCGTCTACAGGATAAGGTTAAAAAGGCAGGTAGTAAGCAACAACCAAAATGTGGGGAAGGTGCGGGAGTGGTGGGCGGGAGTTTGCAGCCGCAGTCTCAGCCATCATCATCCTCGGCTTCTTCTTTTTTAGAACAGATAAATCCAAAATCGGTATAACCACGACGGGAATGGTCGTCCCAGTTTGGTTAGATTAAATACATTTCAGGTTATCAACCTTACGGGTGAAATCTTACCAGGCTCAGTGGAATGTCTACTGACTGAGCAGAGGTCTGGGCTTTTGCCCACTCCAACAGTTGGATAAGTTCGACTTTGTGGTTGACCTGCATCTATTTTGTAGGAAACTGTTTCTTCAGTCTACTATGAAAAATAATGACAATGTCATCACTCGATTTAAATCACCGTCTGTGGGACTAACTCAAGGGGATAATGACGCCCTTGAGGACCTTAATTTTTTGTATGAAGTTGGTCGCAGAGCGGCTGAGGATTCTGTAGGGGTGGCTGAGCCGGTGGCTGCAAAGGACTCCTGCACACCCCGTTACATGGTAATCAATCAACAGTTTAGAAGCAAATCCACATGTTTTCCACCGCTGTCTGCTAATGTGGGTATCAGGTGTGTCATTCAGGCGGTTGAGGGGGACATTGCGAGACTAAGTACAACAAGCGATGGTGGATTGGAATTGACGGGCAGTGACTGTGAGGCATATGATCTCTTGACCACAAGGACAGACTGGACCATTAAACCCTCCAATAAGGGGGGGGAATGTAGTAGTAATGACGTCAGTGGACTATAGGGCCATGTGCATGGACCTCCTTGGCCAGCAGGGGTGCTACGTGAGGGTCTCGACGTCGAGGACCGAGAGATGCCAGGGTGAACTATTTTCCCTAATTGAGGGGGCTCAGGTAAAGGGTATAATTGATGAGGAGGTGTCCTCCTTTCTTAGGGTTGCGGATCCGATTCTTCCCACTTTTTACGCACTACCAAAAGTGCATAAAAGCCTTCAGAGACCACCTGGCCACCCGATAGTGTCGGGCAGGGGTGCTCTGATGGAAAAAAATAAGTATATATGTGGATAAACATCTGCAATCCCATTTTCCACTAACTTATGACAAAAAATAAAATCTTCTATGAACTCACCATGCCTCTCAGTGAATACTTTGGGATGTCTTCTTTCCAAAATGGCGTCATTTGGGGGGTATTTATACTATCCTGGAATTCTAGCCCCTCATGAAACCTGACAGGTGCTCAGAAAAGTCAGAGATGCTTCAAAATGGGAAAATTCACTTTTTGCACCATAGTTTGTAAACGCTATAACTTTTACCCAAACCAATAAATAAACACTGAATGGGTTTTTTTTCTTTATCAAAGACATGTAGCACAATACATTTGGACAAAAATGTATACAGAAATGTTACTTTATTTGACAAATTTTATCACAGAAAGTTAAAAAAATATTTTTTTTGACAAAATTCATGTCTTTTTTGATAAATATAATAAAAACTAAAAATTGCAGCAGCAATCAAATAGCACCAAAAGAAAGCTGTGTTTGTGAGAAGAAAAGGAGGTAAAATTTGTTTGAGTGGTAAGTTGTATGACCGAGCAATAAACAGTTATAACTGCAGTGGTCTGAATTGTAAAACATGGCCTGGTCTTTAGGGGGGGTTAGCACTGCAGTCCTCAAGTGGTTAAAGTCTCAATTATTTCCTTTGGTTATTTTCATGCAGCAAAAATTATAATAGGTATAGGAGCACATGATAGTGGTAAGCCTATAACCCCCTTTTCCTTTTACCAATTAAACCATACCCCAATCTTATTACTAAAATAACTACACAGACACCGTGCATTGGATTTGAATTAAGGCCAATGCAGCCCATTTATTTAACAGCATAATTTTAACAGTAAAAATACACCGTAACTTTTGAACATAACATCAATCAAGAAAAACTACCAGAGAGCTGAGGTGAGGGATCTGTAAGAAACCGTAAAGCTGGCATGCAGCCTGTAACTGGCCCCCAGCTGCGGCTGCCGGCTCAGGGATGGCTCCATTCCATAAACTCCATTCTCCAACACCGTTATCTATCTGGATTTATCCCATGACAAATCCACACCACCAATGCCGTAGACCTCCGGAGCCCCCCACCCCTCCAAAGCGAGAGGGCATGACACCTTATGCCCTCGATGCCCCCAACCGCAGAGCTCTCTGGATGCCGTCCTCAATACCCAATGCCCACAAATCCGTCCCCACCACGTTAAGGTGGACACCATCTCTCCTAAGGAACAGTTCAATATCTTCCTCCAAATCTAGGTGCCTGATTGCCAGCCCCCCATTCCTAATGAAGAACTTCGCCATCTCCTTGTTTAACTTTACCCTGGCTTTGTTGATCTTCGGGATGGACCTAGCCAATCTCTAGGAAACACGGGCAATTATGTCTTACCAAACCACTATAGCGACAGGAAATAATGACCTGACCTGAAGGAAGTCGAATTTAATGTCCTTTATGATCGCTCTTGTGGACCTGAATGCTAGATCATTGCCCCCTACGTCAGGGGTCTAGTCCTGGGAAAAGAGGTGAGTGGACTTTCCTGCACCGCACGTAGCGCGCTGCACCAAAAAATGGGCATGGTCAAGCAATAAGTGGGCATGGTCATGGGTGGGGCCAAATATACATGAGATTAGCAGTGATGTAAAAGGTCTGCCGGGGAAGTTTGAGCTTTGCCGTAGTGTATCCCCTCAAAATAGATGTAATCTGAGAGCATTTCACCAAAAAGACACATAATCTGGTAGAAGTTCCTACAAAATACAGATAATATGGCAGTGGTTCCCTCAAAATAGACAATGTGGCATCAGCAGTTCCCCCAACATACACATAATTTGGAAGCAGTTCCCCAAAATATGCGAAACCTGGCAGCGGATGACCCAAAATACACGTAACACCCAAAATACATATAATCTGGCAGCAGTGGTCCCCCAAACATACACAATCTGGCAGCAGTTCCCCAAAATACGCATAATCTGGCAGCAGCCGTTCCCCTAACATACACATAATCTGGCAGCTGTTGCCCAAAATACACGTAATCTGGCAGCAGCCATTCCCCTAACTGTACAGAGGTCCCCAACCTGGGGTCCGCAGCCCCCAGGTGGTCCGTAGGACATTTCATGGGGGGGCCGCGGCTTCGGACTCACTGACACCATTGATGATATTTTGATTCACCGCGCTTGGGACAGCCGCAGCAGCGGTTGTGCGCATCATCGGTCTCCAGCCCCGCCTCCTCAATCCGTGTGGCCATGAATATCGGAGGCGCCAGTCCCGCCTCCTGCATCAGTGGGGCCGTGCTCCTGTGGTCATGTATCTCAGAGGCCTTATGTCACGCTGAATGGCTGCATTTATTGCATCACTGCGACGACTGTTGTCGCAGTGTATACAGTCAGAGCAGTGTCTGGGCGCCATTAGAAAGAGGAGGTGACGCTGAGAACCTGCACTGAGAGCCTGCAAGCGAGAGTCCGACAGCGAGAGCCTGACATACATCAAAAAAGTATGTAACAAACTCACACACTATATATATATATATATATATATATATACATATATATATATATATATATATGTGTATATATATATATATATATATATATATATATATATACTGGGCACTACCTACCTATACTGGGCACTATACTAGCTATACTGGGCACTATACTAGTTATACTGGGGCACTACCTACCTATACTGGGACTATCCTAGCTATACTGGTCACTATACTAGCTATACTGGGACACTATACTAGCTATACTGTGCACTATACTAGCTATACTGGGGCACTACCTACCCATACTGGGACTATACTAGCTATACTTGTCACTATACTAGTTATACTGGGACACGATGCTAGCTATACTGGGGCACTATACTAGCTATACTGGGTTAACTATACTAGCCATACTGGGGCAACTAAACTTCCTATACTGGGGCTATGCCACTGCACCCCAGCCTCCCTCCCCCCCCCCCGTAACCCGCTGCGCACGACACTATCCACTAGGTTGTGCAATCCTCCCCCCGGGTCCCTGGACAAAGATTTGGTCAGAAAGTGGTCCCCGGGCCGGAAAAGGTCTGCCCTAACATACACATAATCTGCCAGCTGTTCTCCAAAATACATAACAGCGGTTCCACAAAAATGCAGATAATCTGACAGCAGTTCCCCCAAAACAGGTACCCCCAGCATAGGTAGCAAGGTCTATAGGTGTCCCCAGTATAAATAGCCATGAGTATAGAAGTCCCCAGTATATGTAGCCAGAGGTATACTGTATGTGCCTAGTATATGTAGCCAGGGGTATATGTCCCCAGTATATGTAGCCAGGGGTATATGTGCCCAGTATATGTAGCCAGGGGTATATGTGCCCAGTATATGTAGCCAGGGGTATATGTGCCCAGTACATGTAGCCAGGGGTATATGTGCCCAGTATATGTAGCCAGGGGTATATGTGCCCAGTATATGTAGCCAGGGGTATATGTGCCAGTATATGTAGCCAGGGGTCTATGTGCCCAGTATATGTAGTCAGAGGTATATGTGCCCAGTATATGTAGCCAGGGGTATATGTCCCAGTATATGTAGCCAGTATATATGAGAAATGAAGCTGGCCCACCTTTCTATTCCGGGGGCTTGACGTGTGGTAAGGCAGTACCACTAGATTATCATGAAGCTGTAGACTACGTCAGCACATAAGTCTTTGATTTATAATGCATCGCACATTTTATTGTGCAATAAATATTACGTGGAATATTGCACAATAAAATGTGCGCTGCATTATAAATCAAAGACTGGTGTGCTGACGTAGTCTACAGCTTCAGTATATGTAGCCAGGGGTATATGTCCCAGTATATGTAGCCAGGGGTATATGTCCCAGTATATGTAACCAGGGGTATATGTCCCAGTATATGTAGTCAGGGGTATATGTCCCAGTATATGTAGTTAGGGGTATATGTGCCCAGGATATGTAGCCAGGGTTATATGTGCCCAGTATATGTAGTCAGGGGTATATGTCCCAGTATATGTAGCCAGGGGTATATGTTCCCAGTATATGTAGCCAGGGGGTATATGTCCCCAGTATATGTAGCCAGAGATATATGTCCCAGTATATGTAGCCAGGGGTATATGTCCCCAGTATATGTAGCCAGGGGTATATGTGCCCAGTATATGTAGCCAGGGGTATATGTCCCCAGTATATGTAGCCAGGGGTATATGTGCCTAGTATATGTAGGCAGGGGTATATGTCCCCAGTATATGTAGGCAGGGGTATATGTCCCCAGTATATGTAGGCAGGGGTATATGCGCCCAGTATATTTCGCTAGGGGTATATGTCCCCAGTATATGTAGGCAGGGGTATATGCACCCAGTATATTTCACTAGGGGTATATGTTCCCAGTATATGTAGGCAGGGGTATATGTGCCCAGTATATGTAGCCAGGGGTATATGTGCCCAGTATATGTAGCCAGGGATACATGTGCCCAGTATATGTAGACAGGGGTATATGTCCCCAGTATATGTAGACAGGGGTATATGTCCCCAGGATATGTAGACAGGGGTATATGTGCCCAGTATATGTAAGCAGGGGTATATGTGCCCAGTATATGTGGTCAGGGGTATATGTCCCCAGAATAGGTAGTCAGGTGTCCCCCAGCAGGAGGGGAGCAGCGCAGTGGAAGGAGAGCTGTGAGCAGCGGAGGAGAAGGGTGCCGTCTGCCCCCTCCTTCCCTCACCTTGGGGCTCTCCATCTCTCGCTCTCCCCTCCAGAACTAATGTGCGGGTGGCCGGCAGCAGGCGGGACTTACCTCTTTCTCGTTCCGGCGCGAGCACTCCACTGCCGCTAGTCTGGTCTGGTCTAGACCAGAGCAGCGGCATGCAGATCCGGCGCCGGAACGAGGAAGAGGTAAGTCCCGCCCGCTGCCGGCCACCCGCATATTAGTTCTGGAAGTGGAGCGAGGGATGGAGAGCCCCAAGGTGAGGGAAAGGGGGGGGATGGCCCCCCCTCTCCACCACTGCTCACAGCTCTCCTTCCACTGTGCTGCTCCTCTCCACACATGCCAGGGTGGACGGCGTCCACCCTCTGAAAAAAGCAGGTGGACGTCGTCCTCCAGCATCCTCGCCCCACTGGACCCCTGTCCTACGTGCAACACTAGAATGTTGGGGGCTCGATCCAACCTGGAGAAGTTGTGTAGTTCAGGAGGAACCCTGGGCTATAGCATACCCGGGAAACCTAACCAGCGTATACGCACCTGGTCCCTTGGAAAGCCGAGTTGACGACCCTCCGGCCTGACCTCCGCTTCTTGGCACCCCAGTAGACATAGGAATGCCTGAGGATCCAGACCAGAACTGGAGAACCTGAAACACAATATAAATCAAAAAAACTAACAGCAAATGCCCATTAGCTCCCAACGGGCAATCACAGCAAATGTGGCCATACATAAGATCTATACCTCGCTGACTCCCACCAAACAATCTGCTTAATGATCTCCTCACCCAGTCCCCAACGCGACACCTCTGTGGCAGCCCCAATCCTGAAAGAGTGGGAGGCAAACTCGGAGGGAGGGAGTCCGATGGAGCTCAAAAATTTCCGGAACACCAACACAAATTGAAATTTGGATAGAGGGATACCCTCGGCGTGAGATAGGAACATGGTGGCCTGAGAAGGCCTGACACCTACAAATGCTCCCGTTACTTCTGTCAGTAAAAAGAGAAAAGAGGAGGCGGCACTAGTCGCTGTTGGCAGACTTAGTGGGGGTCAGTGGAAATGCTCAATGTGCCCCCAGACAATAGCAATTATAAGCAACACCAAGAGCAGAAAGAGTCCGGGCACCAAAAAGCTGCCGAATCCACCTTTTATTTCATCCCCACAATCCGACAGAAAAGGGTGCACAGGGCTGGTCTAACAGCCGTTTCACAAGTACACAAACACTTGCTTCCTCAGAGACTCTGAGGAAGCAAGTATTTGTGTACTTGTGAAACGGCTGTTAGACCAGCCCTGTGCACCCTTTTCTGTCGGATTGTGGGGATGAAATAAAAGGTGGATTCGGCAGCTTTTTGGTGCCCGGACTCTTTCTGCTCTTGGTGTTGCTCCCGTTACTTCCCGGGGCAAAGAGGACCACAAATCTTGTAAAGAGTGACGGACATGCCTCTTCCCGCCTGGTCGGTTTTTGACCGTCGCAAATGTAACCACCGAGTCATCCGTCAACGAAACTTCGGATGCGAGGATGCCTCCCACTGCAGATTTACTACGACTGACCAATTCCCCCAACCTAAACGCCCCCAAAAATGCCAGCACGAACGCTGTTTTAAACAGACCTCAAACTGTGAAGAACATATGATCCCGAGTTCCTGAACCAGCCGGCCAAGCAACTCATAAGTCACAGGAGGCCTCAAGTCCCTGTGCACCACACCCAATCTAAAACCCTTTAACGCCTGACGCACCTTGAAATCTTTTGTCGCATCCACCAATCCCCTAATCTTGAACCAGAATGCCATTGCTGACATTCTTTTTGCCATAGCAGAAGTGGACACTCCCTCTGCAAAACCACGACCCATAAAATACACTAACAAACAAAGTCTCTCTTTTTCAGAAGTACAACCTCCCACCAAAGCGTCCAACATGTCCCATAGTACTATGTACGCTGTTCGAGTGGAGTCCGACAAGGATCGTCTGATCATACCGGCGACAACCCATAAGGAATCCTCCAGATGAATTCTTGCCAGGGCTCCCCATGCATTTCCGCCGCCCGGAACCTGTCCCACTGGAAGCGAGCTAGCGCATCAACAATTACATTATCCACCTCAGGCAAGTGCACAGCAAAAACGCAGATATTTAAGCGCAGTCTAGCACCAATTGCCGCAACAGGGAAATTACCGGCAGGGAAGACGCTGAACAACTATTTATTGCGGTTACTACACCCATATTGTCACAGTTGATCCTGATACGCCTATTTGCTAGCCGAGAACCCCACAACTGCACCACCACTACAATGGGCAACAGCTCTAGCAATACCAGGTTAGATGTAAAACCTGCCGCTAGCCAAGACTCGTTCCATGGGGACGTGCACCAGTTTCCTGACAAGAAAGCCCCGAAACCATGCGCTCCTGAAGCATCAGTAAACAGTTCCAGATCGATGCTACTCTCCGACTTGTCCATCCACAACGACCTGCCGTTGTAATCCCGCAGGAAACCTGCCCGCACTTCCAGGTCGACCCGAAGGACCGCAGTCAGCCGAATGCGGTGATGCGGAGACCTGACTCCAGCTGTTGCCAGAGACAAACGCCTGCAAAATATACACCCCATGGGCATAATCCTGCAGGCGAAATTCAACTTACCGAGTAAGGACTGCACCTCCTTCACCGTGGGCTTCCTGCATCTGATCACCGCTGCGATCGATACCTGTAGGTCATCTAACTCATCCCGGGGTAACCTGCACTCCATGGCTATCGTGTCAATTGTGATCCCCAAAAAATTCAATGATGTCGTGAGACCCTCGGTTTTTCCCTCTGCCAGGGGAATGCCAAACTGCCCACACACATGCCGCATGGTAGCGAGAGCATAAGCGCAGGAAGAGGAACCCCCCGAACCCATAAACAGGAAATCATCCAAATAGTGAATGATTGACGGGACATCTCACACGTCTCTAACCACCCACTCCGAAAAACTACTAAACTTATCAAAATAGGAGCAGGATATGGAGCACCCCATGGGCAAACACCTGTCAACAAAATACTCACCCTCCCGGAAACACCCCAACAAATGAAAACTCGACGGGTGCACCGGTAGTAACCGAAAAGCCGACTCAATGTCGGTTTTTGCCAACAGTGCGCCCTGCCCCAGCCGTCAGACCCAACGCAACGCCACGGCGAATGATGTGTAAACCTCTGACGTATCCTTGGCCACTAAACCATCGTTAACCGAAAGGCCTCGTGGAAAAGACAAGTGGTGTATCAACTGGTAGGCACCTGGTTCCTTTTTTGGAACCACCCCCACTGGTGACACCACTAAACCTTCCAATGGACAAGCCTGAAACGGGCCTGCCAGGCGCCCGGCCGCCAACTCTTTTTCCAGTTTCTTAGACACCCCACCCGGGAACTCATTAGCAGATTTTAAATTCTTAAAGGGGGCTTCCGACGAAAAAGAACAAGAACTAGGTATAACAAAGCCCACCTCAAAACCTGCCCGCACAAAAATTGCCCACCTCCACCACTACTATCTGCTTAGAAATGGCTCCATTTCGTGAACCCTCACTGGCCTTGTCCCTTGCGTTAACAGCATCCGCCGGCCTATTCTTTCTCTGTCTGTAACATTTGAAAGCCGCAAGCGAGCCTCCGCAACTGGAGCACTCGTGCTTAAAGTGGCAGGAATTTCCAAAACGGCATGATCTCTCATTAAATTGCCAACAGAGACCCTTCCCTCTATTGGCTGACTGTTCTGCTGCTGACTGACCACCGGTCTGTCCTGGAAAGGACTGTGATTCTCTAGATGGAATCATGAGACACATCCAAGAACTAATATCTTTATGTTCCCACCGTACTGCCACGTTAACTGCCTTCGTCTGACAAAACTGTTCATTGTAACGAAGCCATGCATTACCACCATAAGACCTGTAAGCCTTTACCAATGGAATCCATGTAACCGAATAGTGCTGAGCATGATTCCGGATTCTTCTAGCTATAATCACAAACGCCTGGAACCAATTTTGAAACGTGCGTGGGATCAACCGATATTGCCGTTCCTCCTCCCTCTTCTTCTCCTCTGGTTTACCCTTATCTAGGTTGAATTTTTCCAAGGGGAGTAGAGAAAAAATCTCTACATACTCCCCTTTCCAGATCCTTTCCTTGACCTCTAGCTTTAAATGAGACCCAAGGAGCTTATTAAAACATAGGTAAACCTCTACCTGAGATCCATCCGCCAGCCGGACCTGGTCCAGTCTGGCCACTCCTGCCGTCTCCCACTGTAGCACCTGGTGTTACCGATTGCACGCTAACTGGTACAACCTGTTGGTGTACCCGCAACTTCCGCTTGTTGGAGGGACGCCAAGGTGCCCGTCAGTGACTGAGCAGCAGATGCCACTGTTCCCATGTACTGCGTGCCATTAGATGCCAAGGAGTTCATTGGAGATGGGACAGATCACACCCCCGCCGGTGACCCTAAAGACCCCTGGGACAACATCCCCCTTAAACCCGCTAAAAAGGCCACCACCGACCATGGAGGGAACTGTGCCTGTGCCCCACAAGATGGCGATACTATCGCTTGCGCACCTCCCAAATTGTCCCTCCTTACTAACCCCCCACCAACATTGCCCCCCAACAAGTTAGTTAAAACATCGCGAGATCTGGCCTCACCTGGCTGTTCCGGACGGGGGTCCTGGCCAGCCATTACCCCAGAACCCTGAAGATGGGGCTCCTCATCCTCTGCAACCGACCCCTCGTCTGAGGATGCGTTGCGGGTCGGGGTGGCGGTGACATCCCCACTGCGCTGCCTGGAACACTGTTCCTGTCTGCTACCCCCTCTTTTGCTGCGGCCTCCATGGGAAGAGGCAGACTTGCCTTTGCTGTTCCTCTTAGCGGAACTCCAGCTTCCACTGCTCGATGGCTGGGCCGCCGCCGCAACCTGGGAAGAGGCGGTGCCCGCGTTGTGGATGTTCTGCTGGGCTTGCTTGGCACGTGAGGAGCGCGTGCCATGAGCCGTGCTAGTCCCAGAGGTCGATGCTGGTGGTGCAGGGGAAGCTGCCTGGCCGCTTGCACCACCATCCACGCTGCGTCCTGGGGTTGGATTCCTCCCGACCCGCCCACTTGCCGAAGCAGAGGTGCGTTTGGCAGAGGGGGGCGGAGGGTCCCCGTGGGGGCTACCTGTGTGGCGCTGCCCACGTGCAGTGGGTTCGGGGCTGAGCCGCGCCGGCGGCTTGGATCGGCGCTTCTCTCCAGCCAGTGGAACTGACGTGCTGGGCTCCATGGCGGCGATCTGGGTCTGCACCCAGACAGGACCTCTGGCTGCCACCTCCACACGGATCCGGGCTACCAGGTCCTCCACACTGGCACACATAATGGGGAAGCAAGCGAGGCATGCAGGTTCAGCTATCAGCTTCACAGCCTTGAGCTTGCTGACCCTGCTAATCCCGCCCCCCAAATATATACCCCCCTCTGCCGGGCCAACCCCTTCCTCTCCCTGACCCGGAAGCCGATACCCCCTTCCCCGCTCTTAAGCCCAAGACTGCTGGAGGGAAAAGAGGGAAGCAGCCACCCTATCAAGCGTGGCCTTCCGCATTACGCTTCCCTCCAGCTCTAGGCCCGTCCTAAACTGCTAAAAAAATTAGTGGACATATTCCCCAAAGTAATTATAATACTACTAGCAGACCCAAGCCCGTTTAAAAACGGGCTCTAGGGTCTGTGTTTTTCACTGCCGCCCGCCGCATGTACTGCGCACACGCGCGCACACGCTGCACACGTGCGCGTGCACCCGCCGCACACCCAGCCTCCCGCTCATACTCCCGCCTGGCTCCCTTGCCCTGTCCCTGTCCTCCTGTCTGTGTGAGGCTGGGTCCGTGCTGCGCACATGCGCAGTAGCAAAAACCCAGCTACACAGAGACAACTCTCCCTGCTGTACGCAGGGACAGTTGCCCATTATTATATAGGATAAACATTCATATTGAACAGCTTTTAATAAGTGGCAAATGAGGACAAACACTATACACCTCCATTCTCCTCCCAAAAGTTGTATTGTTTCAACAAACAAATGTTGAATATGTTATATATATATATATATATATATATATATATATATATATATATATATGTATATATATATATATATATACAATAAAAAAACAACACAGCATTCAAAGAAAAAAATCCTGCTACCTACAGTAAAATATGGTGGTGGTTCCATCATGCTGTGGGGCTGTGTGGCCAGTGCAGGGACTGGGAATCTTGTCAAAGTTGAGGGACGCATGGATTCCACTCAGTATCAGCAGATTCTGGAGACCAACGTCCTGGAATCAGTGACAAAGCTGAAGCTGCGCCAGGGATGTGTCTTTCAACAAGACAATGACCCTTAGGGCCCATTCACACTTACAATCGCAGAACGCCGGCGATTACCGCCGGCGCTCTGCGGGAGTGATTTTCCCGCGATTAGCGCGGAAAAATCACTGGACACTGCGGCGGTTTTGGAGCGATCACGATTAGCGTGCTATGCACGCTAATCACGATCGCAAATCGCGGAACGCTCGTCGCCGGCAAACCGCTGCATGCAACGCGGTTGCGGTTATCGCTAACCGCAACCGCGGCAGTGAGAACACGGCCACTGGCTACAATGTGTAGCGGTTCTTGCAGAACCGCTAGCGGTTTGCCGCGAGCGGGAATCGTGCGATTCCCGCTCAGGTGTGAATGGGCCCTAAACACTGCTCAAAATCCACTAAGGCATTCATGCAGAGGAACAAGTACAACATTCTGGAATGGCCATCTCAGTCCGCAGACCTGAACATAATTGAAAATCTGTGGTGTGAGTTAAAGAGATCTGTCTATGCTTGGAAGCCAAATATGCAACACAACACTTTTATATCAAAGGAATACCTCACAGATATAGGTACAAAACTAATACATAAGGCAAATAAGAAAAATAAACCCATCTGCTACTAATAAGTTAGACTGAACCAATTGTTGCAACATGAAAGAACCTTTATTGAAGTAAACATACTGACATAAAATCACTTAAAATATGTATAAAATTCCATGATTTTGATTATAATCAAAAAACACCACTGCCGTCAAAAAAGATAATGAAGTATCAATATATGGTAAAAAAAAAAAAAAAAAGGGAAATGGGGAAGAGTTGCCTGTAGACAACAGATATACGATCGTATCCTTAACCTCCTCAGCGGTATGGACGAATATATCCGTCCATCACCGCCGGAGGTCGCCGCTCAGGCCCTGCTGGGCCGATTTTTACAAAATAAAAAGCAGCACACGCAGCCGGCACTTTGCCAGCCGCGTGTGCTGCCTGATCGCCGCCGCTCTGTGGCGATCCGCCGCGAGCAGCGGCGAAAGAGGGTCCCCCTAGCCGCCCGAGCCCTGTGCAGCCGGAACAAAAGTTCCAGCCAGCGCTAAGGGCTGGATCGGAGGCGGCTGACGTCAGGACGTCGGCTGACGTCCATGACGTCACTCCGCTCGTCGCTATGGCGACGATGTAAGCAAAACAAGGAAGGCCGCTCATTGCGGCCTTCCTTGTTTATTCTGGGCGCCGGAGGCGATCGGAAGAACGTCTCCGGAGCGCCCTCTAGTGGGCTTTCATGCAGCCAACTTTCAGTTGGCTGCATGAAACAGTTTTTTTTTTATTAAAAAAAAACCCTCCCGCAGCCTCCCTGGCGATCTTAATAGAACGCCAGGGAGGTTAATACATAGATTTTTAGTACACCAGCACCCCCCTTTTTTCACATATATTTGTTGTCTACAGGCAACTCTTTCCCTTTTTTTTTTTCCCGGCAGTTAGGGATTTACGATAAGTGATCTGGTTTCTGGTTCCCTTTGCCAGCCGCTTAAATCTGGAGGGGGGAGCGAGGAAGGGGGAGCCCCAGGTGAGGGAAGGGGGGAGACGGTCCACCTTTTTCCACCACTATGCCCGTTGCTCCCCCTTCATTGCGCTGGGAAATTAAAAAAAAAAAAAAAAAGGACACCTCACAGTCACATGTGGGCACCCTTAGGGACCCAGCGCTTGGGGGCACATGTCCTACCCCGCCCCCCCAAGCTACGCACCTGCTGTGCAGTAATACAGAGCTGCTCGTGCACAATATTTTCATCCATGCTACTGCACAGGCACAGGCTGTTATTATGCCTGTGTAGTGGGTCCGTGCTCATACACGGACAGGGGTGCAGCCGCAAAGAAGAAGAGGGTTTTGCGGAGCAACGGTGGGGTGGAGGAACATTAGAGAAGCCTCTGGAACATCCAGAGACTTTCCTCAACCTAGGTAAATATTTAACGTTTGCATTTTTTTTCTTACAGGTTTACATTAAACATAGTATATGACTGTTTTGTATTAAAATTGTTTAGGGAGTTAACATGCATGCAAGAAACTGAATCTCAAAAACCTGAGATAATTCCCTTTTCTATCCAACCGCCAAAAATAATAATAATAATAATAATAATTATCTGAGATAAGGCTTTAAAGGAAACTTATAGAAAATAGAAAAAAGCAGTTAGTAAAATGTCAGAAGGCGTGTATAGATATTTTTTTTTCAGAAAGCTGCATTTGATAAGCAGTGAAATAACATTGTGTTGAGAGGGTTAAGAAGAATGACAGTTGTTTCTGTTTCTATTATCTGTTTCCACCCTACATTTAGAAGAAGTAAACCAAAACTCCAGTGTCACCTCCCCCTTATTTTAAAGACACAGCAGTTTAATTATTGTTGCTCGAATAGTACTTTCTTCAGTTTGAAGGTTATTTTGATGAAAGAGACTGAAGTCAGTGTTGGCAGTGTTTGGATGAGCTGTTAAAGGATGCACTGTCACTAACCTACCCAGCCTTACCACCACGTTCAGTGATAGGGTTCTGAAAGTGGCATTATGGCAAAGCAGGATTTGGTGACCAGGCAGTGAGGAACTGTTGTGATCCTTGCAATCATCGCAGGTCCAAACACAATGTCCAAATCTGTACATCAACATTATTAGTAATAGTGCTCTTTGCATTTAATGGGATACATCCATTTCACACTATTTACAACTATTGAACGTCATCTAAATTGGTAGCTGATACCTCCTTTCCCATGAGAAATCTTTACCTTTTCTTAAATAGATCACCACCAGGGACATTTCTATGGCTGGTATTGTGGTGAAATCCCTCCCACAGTGTGATGTCAGGGTCATGGTCCTGATAGTGTGTTGTCTGTGAACCTCATTGCATTGTGGGAAATAATGTCTGTTTCCAACTACCAAGCAAGTAGTATCTGCCTTTGTGCATAGAACTCTCAATAAACAAACTCTCTGCAGAAAAAGCTGTTGCCACCTGTCATAAATTTCAGAATGTAAATCAGGCAGAGGAAAGATTTTACAATGGGCAAACACAGACTAAATCTTTTATAAATTAATATTGTAATAAAATAAGAACTGTTAATAATTACATTAATTTCACTAAATTCTTCTTTAAAGGACAGCTATAAAAACTAAATTGTATTTTCTGAACCCCCTTAAAGGACTTACGACCCGGGCTGTGGGGTCGGGATCCGGCCGGGGAGGGGGGGAGGAGGGGGGGGGGATTGCCGTGCCTTCAAAAATCATACAGGTACAGAACTTTTTTTTAAATTTGGGCTCATTAGTCCTTTAATACTAGTATCCTATGTAATAAAACCACTGGTGTCCCTGCGTCATTAGTGACTGTGTGTTTTTTTCTACTGCGCATGTGCGCAGCACAGACAAACTCGGACAGGAGCAGGATATTCCAGGCGGCCGGCCGGGTGGGCGGGTGTGCGCGCGCGTGGAGGGCGGGACACACGTTTGTTGGCAGCGAGTGCATGTGGCGGCGATGACTAGAGCCCGTTTTTAAACGGGCTAAGGTCACTAGTAATAATATATGAAATATTAACATTTACTAAGGTTTACCATTGTAGTGCTGAAGAGTCGACATTATAGCATTGTCATTTGGATCAGCATACCATCATAGGGCATGCCAGCCTGTGTAGCATTGTGTGGTAGCCTCTATTTTTCGGTTTACATATTTTATTCTCTTATAGTTTTGTGTACATATTTACATATATTACATGATCAAATTAACATCTTGTGAATGCAGCATATTGAATCTACGCCCTCTTTGTGCCCTCCTATCTTTGCCAGGGAGTAGATTTCCCTAGGCTGCACCCACACACTGTGATCATGCACACCTGATTCTGGAGATTCAGCTGCCATTTGAAAGTAAATATCTACCCACACTGATTGGGATTCAGGAGGTGCCATGCACATTGGTTCCTGATCATATGATCATCACTATGATCACCATCGATCATAGTGGTCATAAAAAGCAAGCACAGATAGAATGGCTCACACTTGTTTTTTAATATAATTTATTGAAGAAGTAAGAATATTTCCAGCTCTCATATCAATTCCAATACAACATATCTTCATATTCTCTTCTCCGATTTTAAAATTACAAAATACAAAATACACAAAACCCATAAATAACCCCCCCCCCCCCTCTACTCTCCCCAATCTTCAAATCTTCAAATCAACAATCTCGCAAAGAATTCAACATTATTAGAACTTCTTCTGTAAAGATACCCTCCACTAATTACCATCCAAAGTACTAAAAAAGCAAAACAAAATTAATCATTTATAATTACAGGAAGCTCCTTCCCCTACATCTCCACCATATCTTGAAATTCACTCCATTTTCCCCATTTAACATTAAATGCTTCCAATCTATCCTGCTGCAAAGCAATCTGATTCTCCATACTCTTCACCATATTAACCCTCTCAACCCATTCTTTCAGGGTTGGAGAACCCTGGCATCTCCACTTAACTGGGATTAGACTTTTAGCTGCAGTCAGCAGCTGGGGAACAAAAGGGGCCATATGCAATTCACTTTTTCACCTGAGTTTTCTCCTAGGAGATAATGTTTCATCTTCAATTTAAAATATCTTTCCAGAACTTTTCAACTAAAAAAACACCAAAAAGTAGGTGAGAAAGTACTATTAAAATTATTTTGAGTATTTTCTTGCTTGCTGGTGGCTTAAAATGCATTTTATTGACAAGTTTACAATTTTCACCTAGGAGAACACTCAGGTGAAAAAGTGAATTGCATATGGCCCAAGATCTCTTATATTTACCAATAGACATAGATGTTCCATGCAGCAATACCTTTACTGGATTCTAATCTCCACAATTTTCCCATAATTCCTTAATACAGTCCAACACACCCTTCCAAAAATCCAATATTTCTGGGCACTCCCACACTAAATGCATTAAAGACCCCTTTTCTCCACACCCCCTCCAACATCTATCACTCACCCCCTGGAACATTGTAGCCAACCTATCCAGTGTTCTTTACCATCTTGTCAATACCTTAAAGTTAATTTGCTTTATTCTAGAGCTAACTGATGTAGCATGAGGCAAAATATATATTTTCCTTTTCAACCCATCTTCTAAAGAGATGCCAGCATCCTCTTCCCATCTACTAAAATATTTAGGAAATTCTCCCTCCCTCAATTTATTCAACTCTTTATATAAAAATGATACCAGATGCATGGGCGGAGCCTCCTTCACAAATCATTTCTCAAATTCTGAAAATTCAGTATAAATGGAAAGATTTCTCCCCTTCTCCTCCAAAAAGTGTTTTTATTGAGTATATCTCCAAAATTCAAATGAAAATTGTCCATATTCCTCACGCAACCGGAGTAAAGTTTTAATTTCTCCATTATTCATAATATCTCTTAAGATTACACCTCCCCTCTCACCCCAGGATCCAAAAAAGCCTCTTTCTTTCCCTGGCAGAAAAAAGGAGAATCCCCCAAAGGAGTCATCAAGGAAATTCCCACAGACCAACTCCCCTTTTTATTAACAACATCCTACACCTTAAATACATTTTTAATCCACGAGGGTGTCCATCTTGGTAGATCTCTAAATCTCCCCGGGAGCCAAAAAACGTTTGCCAAATCCAATCCAACTAATTCCTTTTCAATATCTACCCACCTCTTACCTCCACCCCCATACGTCCAATCAAAAAGTCTTACCATTACACAAGCACACAAAGCTGCAGGCACACAAATTGGAATCATGGACATGCAAAACACCAGCCTAGGCAAAATATTCATTTTAACATTATCTATACACCCAAACCATGAAAAACCTTTTCCACTCCATCCCTCCAAATCTTTTTTTAATTAAACCTAATAATGGAAGATAATGCAAAGAGTATAACTTTGACAAATCACTAGGTAACATTATTCCCAAATACTGTATTTAATTGCCTCTTTTCTAAAAGGAAATGAAAAATTACTTTCTACCAAAGTCAAAACTCCTGGTGCCAATGACACATTCAGTGCTTCAGATTTATTCATATTAATCTTAAAATTTGAAAAAATTCCATATCTCTCAATTTCCTTAACCAAATTTGGCAGAGACACCAAAGGCTCCGAAATATAAAACAAAATATCATCTGCAAACGCCGATATCTTATGCTCCACATCTCCAGCTCTAACCCCATGTATATTCCCAGACCTCCTAACTGTGCACAAAAAACTTCCAAGGTTAAAATTAAAATAACTGGTGACAAGGGGCAACCCTGTCTCATTTCATTCGACAAGGAGAAGGCATCCGACAGGGCTCCATTCGCTCTAACCCTTGCAGTTGGGCCCGAATAAAGTGCACCAACCCATTTCAACATGTTCTCTCCTAATCCCACATATCTTAAAGCAGACATAATAAAATCCCAATTCACCCTGTCGAATGCCTTCTCCACATCAGTCGAAAATACCATCACTGGAACCTCATCAGAGACCACTTAAATAATGCCATCGCCTTTGCTACATTATCCCTCCCTTCCCTCCCTGGCACAAAACCTACCTGATATCCCTTAACTACTAATCCCAACTATGGCTTAATTCTCTCAACTAAAATTTTTGCAAAAATGTTTATATCTAAGTTCAATAATGATATAGGCCTGTAACTTTGACATAAAGCCAGATCTTTTCCACTCTTATGTATAACTGTTATATGGGCTTCTAACACATCCCTAGGCACTACTTTACCCTCTTTAGGGGAATTAAAGAATCTACACATAGGAGGCAGTAATACCTCACTGAAATTGGTAAAATACTGCTTTGAAAAACCATCGGGCCCTGGTGACTTACCCACCTTCATAGCCTTAAACATAGCTAATACCTCCTCCTCACTTATCTCTTTTTCCATTATATCTCTATTTTCCTGTGATATTTTGACCATTCCAGATTCCTCTAAATATTTCCACATCCCCTTAGCAAAATCCTTAGATCCATTTTTTGGAAGACCATACAATGAAGAATAATATTCTTTAAAAATATTCGCTATTTTGTGTGCCTGCAGCTCAACAACCCGGCTCGCACTTCTACTCGTTCTCCCGTTGATCGCTGCTCTGCACAGCACGGCCTCCAGCCCCACACTGTCTCTAGCATTGGGTCCTGGCTTGATGATGTCATCAAACTGGGACCCGGGTACTTTCTGCAGTACTTAGGCTGGATGCAATTGTATTGCAAGTGTATGGGAACCACTAGACTACCAGAGAAGTAGACAGGGTACCACTAGACTACCAGTGAAGTGGAGGGCCACTACATCATTAAAGTTTTGTTAGAAACAGAAGAAATAGCCAAATAAAATGATCTATTTGTTACCTACAGTCTTTTTTAAAACTATAATATGTCAAACTGAGAAATTATGCATTTTTCTTCTTTACTTTGCTTTAAAAGTAAACACTTGCCGAATAGTGGGGTGTACCAGGGAAAGTTAATCAAACACTAAAGTCCAGAAGGACATGGCCCTATCAGTACATATAAAAACATAATAATTTTTATTTTGTAATGTCTCATATAAAAGAGGAAAAACCTCCACAGGTCTGGAAAGTTTTCTTGTGTATTACTCAAATGAGAAAGTTGTTGGTGATGTGGGGGTCTTTGCTGATCCCCCTCTGTTCCAGCGAATTAAGCTGGAGTGAGGTGTAGCTATCCCACACTGACAACATACACAATAGTGATCTGTAGGTGATGCGGTCGATTGCTACCCACAGGATCGATTGTAGGATCAAAATTGGTGCATCGCCTAAAGTGAATTATCACCTTACAGAATCACAAGGAGGACGGGTGGGTTTAAACAAATAGTGCAGGTGCTGTACAACTTTTACATGCTCATGTTTCACCTAGACGGCTTCCTCAGAAAGTGTGCTATACATATCTACAGTAGTCCTATGACAACCTATTTCACATATTTACAAATATACAATAAAAACCCCCCATCATCATAGCCCCAGTCAGAGCTGAAGTGCCCCCTTTGGCACGACCATATATGTAGAGGATGGAGGAGGGGCAAAATTGGATTTGGAGGTGTGGCGGGGGTGTGCCCATGTCCGCCCACCTTTTGCAGGTATACATATTGCGGGGTAAGACAAGGATATATAGATCTTACCTATGTTCAGTAAATTGCTTTGGAGCAAGGTAGAGATACACGTAAACACGCCCATGACATCCGTGGTCCGCCCATGTGGGGTGGTGTGTGTGAACGGGGCGGGAGCTTCCCATTGTGCTGCCGCGCTGGTTGGGTAGCCACGTTTTTTCAAACGGTCTTCCCTTCTACCGGTAATCTGATTGTCTGCTCGGCACAGGGGCGATGACGTCATTTCCGCCTGCGCCGTCGTTCCCTCTCATTCAGACTGCGTCTGGGACGCAAAATGCGTCCCAAGCCTCCAGGCGGTGTCTATTCGCTCTGCAGCCTATGATGTGCAGCCAGCCATATTGTAGCCCCGCCCATCGCTGGAGCCGAGCGTGTGTTTATATTTATAGGTGGTTGCTAGGCAACCTGTCGTGCGCATATTAGTGGCATGATTCCTGCTTGTATCACCACATATATACATAACCCGCACCTGCAAATATACTGCACTCAAAGAGGGGAAAGAATTGGGGACTAGGTGTGCACTGCACTGTATACATATCATCACAGTTACAAGGGGTCATTAATTAACATTAATTTACTTCTGTGTAGACGAGGGTGCACGCGTGTAAGACATTGTAGTGTGTGGCACAGGGATGATAAACCATATGTCGTTATGCAAGTTAGATACTTGTCGGCCCGGTGTTAGAGAACAGCAGCCGACCGGCACTGGTGCACGTCAAAAACCACATATGTGTGAGTACACGGTTTTTGATGCAACCATAATATGCATATCTACAACACATCGAAATGTAGTTGAAATGTAGTTGGTGATTATGTTAGGGGCAAATCATTTGATGCATGCACCTGCTCTATGTGGCATGCCTCGGAACGACATGGAGAGAAGTCGATGCCACAAATGTGCCCGTACTGCATTTATTTTCATAGAAAGCAGGCCAGATTGAAATCCTCGTTCAATCCTCTCGGTGCAATTGTGTCTAGTCTGAAAATCCACTGGGATTCTATCTGGGTCAATTTACGATCAAAATCCCCTCCTCTTACATTCTTCTTCCAACATTGGATGCCCCAAAACGAGATGTTGAATCTGTCAGACCCATGTACTTCGTTCATGTGTTTAGATGTCGATGTCTCCCTTTTATGTTTGATGTCACCCACGTGTTCAAGAACGCGGTCCTTCATTTGTCTTGTAGTTTTACCAACATACCAGAGGTTGCATGTACATTTCGCCCCATACACGACCCCACGCGTATCACAATTTATGAATGACCTGATCTCAAAAGTTCGTCCATTGTTAGGGGATGTAAAGTGTTTGGTAGTGGGTATATATCTGCACGCTTTGCATTTTCCACACCTAAACGACCCATTGGGTCTTTGGGGTAGCCAGGTCGATGCTGACGGTGGTCGCGTGAATGTGCTATGTACAAGCATGTCTCTCAAATTGGGGGATCTCCTGTATGTGATTGCTGGATGGTGTGGCAAAATACGTGACAGGTCCTTGTCTTTCTGTAAAATTGGCCAATAATGTCGCACTATTTCAAAAATTGTGTGCGATTGGTCTGTAAACGTACCAATCAATCTCGGTATATTTTTATCCTGGCTTCTCTTATTTTCTTTCTCTTTTAGAGTTTCACTTCTTGGAGTGTCATTAGCTCTTTTTCGTGCCTGTGTGATCACTTGATCAGGGAATCCTCTTTGTTTAAAACGTTTTGTAAGTAGTTGGCATTCTTTATTAAACGATTGTTCAGAGGAGCAGTTTCGTCTCGCCCTTAGAAATTGTCCTACTGGGATGCTCTGCCTGAGGGCCCTTGGGTGCGAGCTTTCCCATTTCAGCAGGGCATTTGTGGATGTCGGTTTGCGGTAAATAGCCGTGTCTAATTTCCCTCCCTCGCCAATAGATATAGTCAGATCCAAAAAGTTAATGGATGATGGATGGATCTCAAAGGTGAATTTCATACCAATTGAATTGTTATTAAGGATAGACACAAAATCCTCAAAAAGTTTTTGCGGACCCTCCCACAAGATGATCACATCGTCTATAAAACGTCCCCAATATAGAATATGGGACGTGAAGAACAGTAGGTCATCAGAGAATACCATGGTATCGTCCCACCAGCCCAGGAACAGATTTGCATAGGACGGTGCACAAGCCGTCCCCATGGCACTGCCCCTGAGCTGGTGGTACACCCGTCCGCCAAAGAGGAAGGTATTATGTGTCAAAACAAATTCTAAGAGGTCTAACAAGAATTTGCTGTGTTCCTCGAGGTGCCTACCCCTCGTCTGCAGAAAGTGATTCACCGCTTTGATCCCCAAATCATGTTGGATATTGCTATAGAGGGATTCCACATCTAAGCTTGCTAGAAATGTATTGGGTGGGACTTCAAGGTCTTGTAGGCGTGTTAGGACATCTTTAGTGTCCTTGAGATAGGATGGTAGGGCCTCAACAAATGGGCGCAAAAATTTGTCAATGTATTGACTGACCTCATCGGTCAAATTATCCCTCCCTGAGACTATTGGTCTCCCGGGTGGGGGGCTTTTGTTCTTATGTATTTTTGGTAGGGCATAAAAAACAGACATGGTGGGATGTTCGGTGGACTTTTTCAAGCGTGCGTAATCATCAGGGTCTAGGCAGCCTTTCTCCAGGCCACTTTTCAAAAGGTCCTGGAGTTGTGTACCGTGTGATTTAATTGGATTCGATTTCATATTTACATACTGCTGTTCATTGCTTAAAATTGTTAAACACATTTGTTCATACTTGTCAAGATCCATTACCACCACATTACCCCCCTTGTCTGCTGGTTTGATTATAATGCTCTTATTTTTCTTAAGTGTCTCTAGGGCCAGTCTTTCTTCTTTGTTAAGATTGTCATGAATGGGAATTCCTACAGTATCTAATTCCAATTGTCGCAGGGCCAGTGTCACCATATCTACAAATGTATGTATCTGCGGATATTGTGATATGGCCGGGCAGTATATGCTCTTAGCTCTGATCCCACTTGGGGGTGCGAGGGGTGTAACATGTTCCGAATATTCATTGTTTTCATTAGTAAGTTCCTGCAGGGCTTCCAAAGCCTCACGTTCATATTTGGAGGTCTTTCTATCTTTTGCCTCCTTACTTTCAAACATTTTGATTAGTGCTAGTTTTCTGGCAAACAAATTTAAGTCCTTTACCCATTCAAAAGCGTTGTATTTGCTCGTCGGTACAAAGGACAACCCTTTTGTGAGCAGGCATACCTGTGTATCAGTTAGAGCATATGAGGATAGATTGACCACTCTAAGTGTGTCCTGTAGTGCATCTTCCCCACCATTTGTGTCTACCATTGATGAGCTCGTTGTCTGCCCCTTCTCTGTCCCGTGTAGGCCCACTCTCTGCGATCTCTCAGAGTGTGTTTCATTTTTTCCGTCTGTATGTCCTCTGAATCTACACATTGTGAAGTTAGTGTGTCGGGGGGATGGTCTAAAAAACCACCCTGTCTTGATTTTTTATAATTTGGATGTGTTTTATTCGGTCTCTTGGGTAGAGGTTTCTTTTTAGGTTGTGATTTAGGAGAGGTATATCTGGTTGATGAATTGGACTCACTGCCTGATGGTGTTTCCAACTCAGATGCAGATTGTCCCTGTTGTGGGGGGTTAGTCAGTTTAGGTTCCTTATCAGCCCAACTGTATACTTTGTTAGTTTTGAAGTCCTGGCTATCCCTCAAGAATTTTTTCTGTTTTTTGTGTTTAATTTCTTCAGTATATGCCTCAACTTTCCTTTGCAGTTTTTTTTTCAAATTTCTCAAAATCCGGGTGCCCAGATAGTTCTAACAGTATCTTTTGTTCACCCAATAGTTTGGCTCTTTGTTTTTCTAGATACTTAGATTCATAATCACATAGGTATTGCATCTGTTCCAGCGTCTGTTTAGTTTTAAGTTCTTCCCACCCGCGTATAAATTGAGTATCCTCTGTGTGGGAATGCAGCTTGGTAAGATTGCGTAGACCTCTCACCGTGATTTTTTCTTTGAGATAGATATTAAAAGATGCTACCTCCCAAGAGGACCTCGTAAAATCTATATAGGTTTTAAAGATGTCTACAAATACAGGTTCTACGTCTGTCCCATAACTCAATTCTCCCCCCTCAAGCCCCCTTTCCTCTGTACAGGTCTGAAAAGTCTGCCTCGCTTCGTTCGTGAGGGATTCAATAGAGGGAAGGTCTGTGGATAAATAGGCCATTCCCTAAGTAATATAGAAGGTGTTCGGCGCACCGATGAGAAAATTAAGCAAACACTTGCCGAATAGTGGGGTGTACCAGGGAAAGTTAATCAAACACTAAAGTCCAGAAGGACATGGCCCTATCAGTACATATAAAAACATAATAATTTTTATTTTGTAATGTCTCATATAAAAGAGGAAAAACCTCCACAGGTCTGGAAAGTTTTCTTGTGTATTACTCAAATGAGAAAGTTGTTGGTGATGTGGGGGTCTTTGCTGATCCCCCTCTGTTCCAGCGAATTACGCTGGAGTGAGGTGTAGCTATCCCACACTGACAACATACACAATAGTGATCTGTAGGTGATGCGGTCGATTGCTACCCACAGGATCGATTGTAGGATCAAAATTGGTGCATCGCCTAAAGTGAATTATCACCTTACAGAATCACAAGGAGGACGGGTGGGTTTAAACAAATAGTGCAGGTGCTGTACAACTTTTACATGCTCATGTTTCACCTAGACTGCTTCCTCAGAAAGTGTGCTATACATATCTACAGTAGTCCTATGACAACCTATTTCACATATTTACAAATATACAATAAAAACCCCCCATCATCATAGCCCCAGTCAGAGCTGAAGTGCCCCCTTTGGCACGACCATATATGTAGAGGATGGAGGAGGGGCAAAATTGGATTTGGAGGTGTGGCGGGGGTGTGCCCATGTCCGCCCACCTTTTGCAGGTATACATATTGCGGGGTAAGACAAGGATATATAGATCTTACCTATGTTCAGTAAATTGCTCTGGAGCAAGGTAGAGATACACGTAAACACGCCCATGACATCCGTGGTCCGCCCACGTGGGGTGGTGTGTGTGGACGGGGCGGGAGCTTCCCATTGTGCTGCCGCGCTGGTTGGGTAGCCACGTTTTTTCAAACGGTCTTCCCTTCTACCGGTAATCTGATTGTCTGCTCGGCACAGGGGCGATGACGTCATTTCCGCCTGCGCCGTCATTCCCTCTCATTCAGACTGCGTCTGGGACGCAAAATGCGTCCCAAGCCTTCAGGCTGTGTCTATTCGCTCTGCAGCCTATGATGTGCAGCCAGCCATATTGTAGCCCCGCCCATCGCTGGAGCCGAGCGTGTGTTTATATTTATAGGCGGTTGCTAGGCAACCTGTCGTGCGCATATTAGTGGCATGATTCCTGCTTGTATCACCACATATATACATAACCCGCACCTGCAAATATACTGCACTCAAAGAGGGGAAAGAATTGGGGACTAGGTGTGCACTGCACTGTATACATATCATCACAGTTACAAGGGGTCATTAATTAACATTAATTTACTTCTGTGTAGACGAGGGTGCACGCGTGTAAGACATTGTAGTGTGTGGCACAGGGATGATAAACCATATGTCGTTATGCAAGTTAGATACTTGTCGGCCCGGTGTTAGAGAACAGCAGCCGACCAGCACTGGTGCACGTCAAAAACCACATATGTGTGAGTACACGGTTTTTGATGCAACCATAATATGCATATCTACAACACATCGAAATGTAGTTGAAATGTAGTTGGTGATTATGTTAGGGGCAAATCATTTGATGCATGCACCTGCTCTATGTGGCATGCCTCGGAACGACATGGAGAGAAGTCGATGCCACAAATGTGCCCGTACTGCATTTATTTTCATAGAAAGCAGGCCAGATTAAAATCCTCGTTCAATCCTCTCGGTGCAATTGTGTCTAGTCTGAAAATCCACTGGGATTCTATCTGGGTCAATTTACGATCAAAATCCCCTCCTCTCACATTCTTCTTCCAACATTGGATGCCCCAAAACGAGATGTTGAATCTGTCAGACCCATGTACTTCATTCATGTGTTTAGATATCGATGTCTCCCTTTTATGTTTGATGTCACCCACGTGTTCAAGAACGCGGTCCTTCATTTGTCTTGTAGTTTTACCAACATACCAGAGGTTGCATGTACATTTCGCCCCATACACGACCCCACGCGTATCACAATTTATGAATGACCTGATCTCAAAAGTTCGTCCGTTGTTAGGGGATGTAAAGTGTTTGGTAGTGGGTATATATCTGCACGCTTTGCATTTTCCACACCTAAACGACCCATTGGGTCTTTGGGGTAGCCAGATCGATGCTGACGGTGGTCGCGTGAATGTGCTATGTACAAGCATGTCTCTCAAATTGGGGGATCTCCTGTATGTGATTGCTGGATGGTGTGGCAAAATACGTGACAGGTCCTTGTCTTTCTGTAAAATTGGCCAATAATGTCGCACTATTTCAAAAATTGTGTGCGATTGGTCTGTAAACGTACCAATCAATCTCGGTATATTTTTATCCTGGCTTCTCTTATTTTCTTTCTCTTTTAGAGTTTCACTTCTTGGAGTGTCATTAGCTCTTTTTCGTGCCTGTGTGATCACTTGATCAGGGAATCCTCTTTGTTTAAAACGTTTTGTAAGTAGTTGGCATTCTTTATTAAACGATTGTTCAGAGGAGCAGTTTCGTCTCGCCCTTAGAAATTGTCCTACTGGGATGCTCTGCCTGAGGGCCCTTGGGTGCGAGCTTTCCCATTTCAGCAGGGCATTTGTGGATGTCGGTTTGCGGTAAATAGCCGTGTCTAATTTCCCTCCCTCGCCAATAGATATAGTCAGATCCAAAAAGTTAATGGATGATGGATGGATCTCAAAGGTGAATTTCATACCAATTGAATTGTCATTAAGGATAGACACAAAATCCTCAAAAAGTTTTTGCGGACCCTCCCACAAGATGATCACATCGTCTATAAAACGTCCCCAATATAGAATATGGGACGTGAAGAACAGTAGGTCATCAGAGAATACCATGGTATCGTCCCACCAGCCCAGGAACAGATTTGCATAGGACGGTGCACAAGCCGTCCCCATGGCACTGCCCCTGAGCTGGTGGTACACCCGTCCGCCAAAGAGGAAGGTATTATGTGTCAAAACAAATTCTAAGAGGTCTAACAAGAATTTGCTGTGTTCCTCGAGGTGCCTACCCCTCGTCTGCAGAAAGTGATTCACCGCTTTGATCCCCAAATCATGTTGGATATTGCTATAGAGGGATTCCACATCTAAGCTTGCTAGAAATGTATTGGGTGGGACTTCAAGGTCTTGTAGGCGTGTTAGGACATCTTTAGTGTCCTTGAGATAGGATGGTAGGGCCTCAACAAATGGGCGCAAAAATTTGTCAATGTATTGACTGACCTCATCGGTCAAATTATCCCTTCCTGAGACTATTGGTCTCCCGGGTGGGGGGCTTTTGTTCTTATGTATTTTTGGTAGGGCATAAAAAACAGACATGGTGGGATGTTCGGTGGACTTTTTCAAGCGTGCGTAATCATCAGGGTCTAGGCAGCCTTTCTCCAGGCCACTTTTCAAAAGGTCCTGGAGTTGTGTACCGTGTGATTTAATTGGATTCGATTTCATAATCACATACTGCTGTTCATTGCTTAAAATTGTTAAACACATTTGTTCATACTTGTCAAGATCCATTACCACCACATTACCCCCCTTGTCTGCTGGTTTGATTATAATGCTCTTATTTTTCTTAAGTGTCTCTAGGGCCAGTCTTTCTTCTTTGTTAAGATTGTCATGAATGGGAATTCCTACAGTATCTAATTCCAATTGTCGCAGGGCCCGTGTCACCATATCTACAAATGTATGTATCTGCGGATATTGTGATATGGCCGGGCAGTATATGCTCTTAGCTCTGATCCCACTTGGGGGTGCGAGGGGTGTAACATGTTCCGAATATTCATTGTTTTCATTAGTAAGTTCCTGCAGGGCTTCCAAAGCCTCACGTTCATATTTGGAGGTCTTTCTATCTTTTGCCTCCTTACTTTCAAACATTTTGATTAGTGCTAGTTTTCTGGCAAACAAATTTAAGTCCTTTACCCATTCAAAAGCGTTGTATTTGCTCGTCGGTACAAAGGACAACCCTTTTGTGAGCAGGCATACCTGTGTATCAGTTAGAGCATATGAGGATAGATTGACCACTCTAAGTGTGTCCTGTAGTGCATCTTCCCCACCATTTGTGTCTACCATTGATGAGCTCGTTGTCTGCCCCTTCTCTGTCCCGTGTAGGCCCACTCTCTGCGATCTCTCAGAGTGTGTTTCATTTTTTCCGTCTGTATGTCCTCTGAATCTACACATTGTGAAGTTAGTGTGTCGGGGGGATGGTCTAAAAAACCACCCTGTCTTGATTTTTTATAATTTGGATGTGTTTTATTCGGTCTCTTGGGTAGAGGTTTCTTTTTAGGTTGTGATTTAGGAGAGGTATATCTGGTTGATGAATTGGACTCACTGCCTGATGGTGTTTCCAACTCAGATGCAGATTGTCCCTGTTGTGGGGGGTTAGTCGGTTTAGGTTCCTTATCAGCCCAACTGTATACTTTGTTAGTTTTGAAGTCCTGGCTATCCCTCAAGAATTTTTTCAGTTTTTTGTGTTTTTTCTGTTTTTTGCTTTAAAAGTACAGGGGAAAAAAAAAAAATATATATATATATATATATATATATATATATATATATATATATATATATATATATATATATATATATATATATATATATATATATATATAAAACTTTGGATGGGCCCCCCAAAAAACAGATATTGGAAAGGCAGGCCAGGCAGATAAAAACTGACAGCAGTGAAGCACTGCACACATTTTCTCTATCAATTACAATAGCTTCTGTGATAAAACAAGTATGTTTTCCCACGTACAGATACACATGGTATACAGAAAACACATACAGAAAAACGCACACAGAAAATTGACAAGTGTGCTTCCAGTCCCAGCTTCTTATTACCCTCACTCTGTCCTCCTCTGACGGAGCAGAACTGGCTCTGCAGACTCCTCCAGCATCACTACAGTACACAGGACTTGGGGGGGGGGGGGGGGGGGGGGAGAGGCTGGGGCAGGGCGATGTACACAAGACCCTCCTGCACGCTGAAAAGGGACTGTCTACAAATCTTTGTCTACAAAACTTTTTAATGGCCGAGCAGATGCAGTCATTATAATAATTGTGCAGAGAGCAGAAAGCTTTTTCTCTCTGCGTCCTTAGTTGTCAGCCTCTCGGGACAGGGAAAATTAACTTTTTTTCCCCCATGAATACCAGAACATTTACAGCCTGATCTAAACACAATACTGATATTTCAATCCAACGCAAGTGTTTTGCTTTTTGCAGGAGATAGTTATTATAACATATCTTTTTATATAACTATTTAAAAAGTTGTTGTTTTTACTTTTTTTATAACAAATCAGACACTACAAGCTGTAAATTTTCTGGCAGTCCAGGAAAAAAAAAGTTTTTTTTCCCTGTCCTGAGAGACTGACAACTAAGGGCTGCAAGTGTGTTCCCATCCTCAGCTTCTTATTACACTCACTCTGTCCTCTGATGGAGCAGAACTGGCTCTGCAGACTCCTCCAGCATCACTACAGCACACAGCACTTGAGAAGGGGGTGAAGAGGCTGGGGACAGGGCTGTACAAAATACCCTGCTGCACACTGAATAGGGACTGTCTACAAATCTTTATCTACACAACTGTGTATGATTCCTTATCATTGGCTGAGCACATACAGCCATTAGAACAGAGAGCAGAAAGCTTTTTCTTCATATACATGTGAGCAATATAGTCTACTCAGTATCACTACTGCAGGGCTAGAGAAAACATTTTCAGAAAATAGAAACAGAACCCTCAGAGGACTGATTCTGATGATACATAAACAAATGGATTCAGAATATTTGTATAAATGTATTCCTCTTTTTATTAAACAAACAAAAAAAAATACAAAATTAAAAACCATATAAACCCTCATATACCTAACAATATGTAGGTCGCCTGGTATCAGGTAAACTACATATTGTTAGGTATATGGGTGTTTTTATGGCTTTTAATTTTGTGTTTTTTTGTTGTTTAATAAAAAGCGGAATACATTTATACATATATCCTGGATCCGTTTGTTTATTTATCATCTGAATATTTCCTCTGAGGGTTCTGTTTCTATTTTCTGAAAACAGAAAGCTTTTTCTCTCTGCACCCTTAATTGTCAGTCTCTCAAGACATGGAAAAGGAACTTCTCCCCCACTGACCCCCTGCAGGCTGTGCACTGAATAGGCACTGTCTACAAATCTTTGTCTGTAAAACATTGTATGATTCCTTATCAATGGCTGAGCAGATGCAGTCATTAAAACAAATGTGCAGAGAGCAGAAAGCTTTTTCTCTCTGCACCCTTAGTTGTCAGTCTCTCAGGACAAGAAAAAATATTTTTCCTTAAACTGACAGTAATTAACAGCACATTTCCTCATGGGTTTAGAATCCTTTGCCAACAGCTTTCATGTTTCGGACCTGTGTGGTCCTTAGTAGTGTTGGGCGAACATCTAGATGTTCGGGTTCGGGCCGAACAGGCCGAACATGGCCGCGATGTTCGGGTGTTCGACCCGAACTCCGAACATAATGGAAGTCAATGGGGACCCGAACTTTTGTGGTTTGTAAAGCCTCCTTACATGCTACATACCCCAAATTTGCAGGGTATGTGCACCTTGGGAGTGGGTACAAGAGGAAAAAAAAATTAGCAAAAAGAGCTTATAGTTTTTGAGAAAATCGATTTTAAAGTTTCAAAGGGAAAACTGTCTTTTAAATGCGGGAAATGTCTGTTTTCTTTGCACAGGTAACATGTTTTTTGTCGGCATGCAGTCATAAATGTAATACATATAAGAGGTTCCAGGAAAAGGGACCGGTAACGCTAACCCAGCAGCAGCACACGTGATGGAACAGGAGGAGGGTGGCGCAGGAGGAGAAGAAGGCCACGCTTTGTGAGACACAACAACCCCGGCCTTGCATGAGGGCAAGAAGCGTGCGGATAGCAGGCTTTGTACCGCCATGCAGTCATAAATGTAATAAAGATAAGTGGTTCAATAAACAGGGACCACGCGGCAACGCTAACCCAGCAGCAGCAGACGTGATGGAACAGGAGCAGGCGCAGGAGGAGAAGGCCACGCTTTGTGAGACACAACAACCCAGGCCTTGCATGAGGGCAAGAAGCGTGCGGATAGCAGGCTTTGTACCGCCATGCAGTCATAAATGTAATAAAGATAAGTGGTTCAATAAACAGGGACCACGCGGCAACGCTAACCCAGCAGCAGCAGACGTGATGGAACAGGAGCAGGCGCAGGAGGAGAAGGCCACGCTTTGTGAGACACAACAACCCAGGCCTTGCATGAGGGCAAGAAGCGTGCGGATAGCAGGCTTTGTACGGCCATGCAGTCATAAATGTAATAAAGATAAGTGGTTCAATAAACAGGGACCACGCGGCAACGCTAACCCAGCAGCAGCAGACGTGATGGAACAGGAGGAGGCGCAGGAGGAGAAGGCCACGCTTTGTGAGACACAACAACCCAGGCCTTGCATGAGGGCAAGAAGCGTGCGGATAGCATGCTTTGTACCGCCATGCAGTCATAAATGTAATAAAGATAAGTGGTTCAATAAACAGGGACCACGCGGCAACGCTAACCCAGCAGCAGCAGACGTGATGGAACAGGAGCAGGCGCAGGAGGAGAAGGCCACGCTTTGTGAGACACAACAACCCAGGCCTTGCATGTGGACAAAAAGCGTGCGGATATAGCAGCAATGCTTTTTGCCGCCATGCAGTCATAAATGTAATACAGATGAGAGGTTCAATAAACAGGGCCCGGAAACGCAACACCATCCCAGATGTTCATTGGTCATGTTACTTGGTTGGGGTCCTGGAGTGTTGCGTAGTCATTTCCAATCCAGGATTGATTCATTTTAATTTGAGTCAGACGGTCTGCATTGTCTGTAGAGAGGCGGATACGCCGATCTGTGACGATGCCTCCGGCAGCACTGAAACAGCGTTCCGACATAACGCTGGCTGCCGGGCAAGCCAGCACCTCTATTGCGTACATTGCCAGTTCGTGCCAGGTGTCTAGCTTCGATACCCAATAGTTGAAGGGTGCAGATGGATGGTTCGACACAGCTACGCCATCTGACATGTAGTCCTTGACCATCTTCTCCAGGCGATCGGTGTTGGAGGTGGATCTGCACGCTTGCTGTTCAGTGGGCTGCGGCTGCATGGGTGTCAGAAAATTTTCCCACTCCAAGGACACTGCCGATACCATTCCCTTTTGGGTACTAGCTGCGGCTTGCGTTGTTTGCTGCCCTCCTGGTCGTCCTGGGTTTGCGGAAGTCAGTCTGTCTGCGTACAACTGGCTAGAGGAGGGGGAGGATGTCAATCTCCTCTCTAAAGTCTCCACAAGGGCCTGCTGGTATTCTTCCATTTTGACCTGTCTGACTCTTTCTTCAAGCAGTTTTGGAACATTGTGTTTGTACCGTGGATCCAGAAGGGTATAAACCCAGTAATTGGTGTTGTCCAGAATGCGCACAATGCGTGGGTCACGTTCAATGCAGTCTAGCATGAATTGAGCCATGTGTGCCAGAGTCCTACCAGAATCCTCATCATCCTCTTGTGAGCGTTGTGATAGTTGTTGTGATGCATCATAGTCGTCACCTTCCTCCTGGTCTGCTTCTGCTGACCATTCGCGTTGAATTGTGGAAGTCCAACGTGCACCGCTCTGGCCCTCGTCAGTGGTGGCATGAAATTCCTGCTCCAACTCCAGCTGTTCCTCCTCCTCTTCTTCGTCATAGCTGCTGGGGCCAGCGTTCCCTGAGGCGGATGGCCTGATGTTGGTACCATCACGCTGATCGTTTTCTCCTTCAGATTCCCCCAGTTGCATCATGACAGCTGTTTCCTTGATTTTTAACATCGACCTCTTCAGTAAACACAGCAGTGGTATGGTAATGCTGACTGAAGAGTTGTCACTGCTCACAAGCAACGTGGATTGCTCAAAATTTTGGAGGACTTGGCAGAGGTCCAACATGTTGGCCCAATCGGATCCACAGAAGCTTGGCAGCTGGCCGGATGCGCCTCGGTACTGCGCCGTCATGTACTGGACCACTGCACTCTTCTGCTCGCAAAAGCGGGCTAGCATGTGCAGCGTAGAATTCCAGCGCGTAGGGACATCACACAGCAAGCGATGGTGGGGGAGATTGAAGCGCTCCTGCATCTTGGCGAGTGCCCCCGAAGCAGTACTGGAATTTCTACAATGTTTGGACACTCGACGCACCTTCAACAGCAGATCGGGCACGCCTGGGTATGTCCTCAGGAACCGCTGAACTACTAGGTTCATCACGTGCGCCAGGCAAGGGATGTGTGTCAGCTTAGCCAACCTTAAAGCGCGAATGAGATTACTCCCATTATCACACACAACCATGCCCGGTTTCAGGTCCAGCGGTGCCAGCCACAAATCCGTCTGTTCCTTTATTCCCCTCCAAATTTCCTCCCCTGTGTGCTGCTTATCCCCAAGGCAGATTAGCTTCAGCAACGCTTGCTGACGCATGCCAACAGCTGTGCTGCACTGCTTCCACGATCCTACTGCTGCTGGGTTAGCGTTTCCGGATGAGGTACAGCTTTGAGATGCGTTGGAGGAGAAGGAGTCAGAGAGGTAGGTGCTGCTGTTATCCAGTGGGAGGGACGGCGGTGCAGCTGTTTGTGGCGTGGGCAACACCCGTGCCGTAGCAGGTGAGGAATCGCTGCCAGGCTCCACAAGGTTCACCCAGTGCGCGGTAAGGGAGATGTATCGACCCTGGCCGAACGCACTCGTCCAGGTGTCAGTGGTGAGGTGAACCTTGCAGGCAACGGCATTCTTCAAGCTTCGGGTTATTTTGCTGACCACGTGCTCATGCAACTCAGGCACTGCAGAGCGTGCAAAGTGGTAGCGGCTGGGAACCACGTAACGTGGGATGGCCACTGACATCATGCCCTTGAAGCTGTTTGTCTCCACCAATCGATATGGCAGCATTTCGCAGGCCAGAAGCTTGGCTATGCTGGCTGTTACTGCCACGGCCCGGGGGTCATTTGCTGGCAATTTCCTCTTGCGCTCAAACATCTCCGACACAGACAACTGAACCGTAGCGCTGCACACGGAAGGGCTGTTGGTTGTTGTGTTTGATGAACACTGGGAGACCTCAAGAGCACTACTCCGGAAAGTGACAGTGTCAGCGTCGTCTGATGTTTGTGAATGTTGTGAACCACGCAATGGCTGGGCTACTGCTGCTGCTGAGGCGGGTCTGGTGAACCCAAGGGAGGCAGTGTTGTTTCTGGTACCCTGTCCTGACGCGTTTGCCCAAAGAGTGGGATGTTTGGATAGCATGTGACGGCTCATGCTGGTGGTGGAGAGGTTGTTAATATTTTTCCCCCTGCTCAGGCGGGTCTTGCACACCTTGCAAATCGCCATGGTAACATCCTCAGTGCAGTCTTCAAAGAAAGCCCAGACTTTGGAGCACCTGCCTCCTTGCTGGCGATTTCTGTTTGCTCCTCTTTTGCCTCTCACTTGAACTTCCACGCTTGTGGTGCCTGAAATTGCGCGCCGCCTACCTTGTGGCACAAGGCGAACTCGTGCAGCAGTGTGTTCTTCAACAGACTCATCTGTGCTGCTGCTACGACGGCGATGTTCTCGTTCACAAACAAAATCTGGGTCTCTGTCCACATTGTCCATACCCTCCTCTTCCATCTCCTCAAACTCGTCATATGTCATTGTGGGCCACCGCCGTGGAGTAGAGCTCCCCACAACAACCTCTGCGCAGCACACTCCAACGTCGTCTTCCAGATCTTGTCGGCCGACCTCCTGCAATTGCAACCCCTCCTGCCCAAATTGCTCTGGGATTTGGGTTTCCGAGTCCTCTTCGGACTCGCCTCGTATTTCAGTGCGCGGTACATTTCCCACAGTTAACGGTTGTGAATCCAGGCACAACATTTCTGGCTGTTCCTCCATTGACCTTTGAAAGGTGGAAGTTTGTTGGGCTGGGAATAGCTCCTGCGAATACCCCATTGTGTCCTGAGGTAATTCATCGGACTGGTTATCTGGCAGTTGTGTGCGTGGTGTCGCTGCCGGTTGTGTCAGCTTTGTGCCCACTGGCTCCTTGTAACTGGCTGAGGACTCGGACCTCGTGCGTGATGTGCTGGTGCTGCTTAACCCACTGCTGGACGCTTGAGAGGTCATCCAAGTAATTATCTGGTCCTGTTCTTTTGGATTTGTGAGGGTTGTTGTCCTGGACAACATGGGTGGTATTGAGTGGGTTTTCTTGGGTGCTCCCCTGTGGCCTGTACGTGAACCGTCAGGGGAAACACCTCTTCCCTTGCCCCTCCCTCTTTCACCGGATTTCTTCCTCATTTCACTTATCCTTACAGTACACGCTGACTGGCAGCAGTACAGTGGCAGTACAGAAATGCTATACAGTACCACTATTCCCAGCAGCGACACAGAGCACAATGCTATACAGTGACGGGTGAGCGGTGTACCACTATTCCCAGCAGACACAGAACAGTGAACAGAATGCTATATAGTGTGGCTGAGCGAGCGGTGTACCACTATTCCCAGCAGACACAGAACAGTGAACAGAATGCTATATAGTGTGGCTGAACGAGCGGTGTACTACTGTTCCCAGCAGACACAGAACAGTACACAGAATGCTATATAGTGTGGCTGAACGAGCGGTGTACTACTGTTCCCAGCAGACACAGAACAGTACACAGAATGCTATATAGTGTGGCTGAACGAGCGGTGTACTACTGTTCCCAGCAGACACAGAACAGTGAACAGAATGCTATATAGTGTGGCTGAGCGAGCGGTGTACCACTATTCCCAGCAGACACAGAACAGTGAACAGAATGCTATATAGTGTGGCTGAGCGAGCGGTGTACCACTATTCCCAGCAGACACAGAACAGTGAACAGAATGCTATATAGTGTGGATGAGCGAGCGGTGTACCACTATTCCCAGCAGACACAGAACAGTAAACAGAATGCTATATAGTGTGGCTGAGCGAGCGGTGTACCACTATTCCCAGCAGACACAGAACAGTGAACAGAATGCTATATAGTGTGGCTGAGCGAGCGGTGTACCACTATTCCCAGCAGACACAGAACAGTGAACAGAATGCTATATAGTGTGGCTGAGCGAGCGGTGTACCACTATTCCCAGCAGACACAGAACAGTGAACAGAATGCTATATAGTGTGGCTGAGCGAGCGGTGTACCACTATTCCCAGCAGACACAGAACAGTGAACAGAATGCTATATAGTGTGGCTGAGCGAGCGGTGTACCACTATTCCCAGCAGACACAGAACAGTGAACAGAATGCTATATAGTGTGGCTGAGCGAGCGGTGTACCACTATTCCCAGCAGACACAGAACAGTGAACAGAATGCTATATAGTGTGGCTGAGCGAGCGGTGTACCACTATTCCCAGCAGACACAGAACAGTGAACAGAATGCTATATAGTGTGGCTGAGCGAGCGGTGTACCACTATTCCCAGCAGACACAGAACAGTGAACAGAATGCTATATAGTGTGGCTGAGCGAGCGGTGTACCACTATTCCCAGCAGACACAGAACAGTGAACAGAATGCTATATAGTGTGGCTGAGCGAGCGGTGTACCACTATTCCCAGCAGACACAGAACAGTAAACAGAATGCTATATAGTGTGGCTGAGCGAGCGGTGTACCACTATTCCCAGCAGACACAGAACAGTGAACAGAATGCTATATAGTGTGGCTGAGCGAGCGGTGTACCACTATTCCCAGCAGACACAGAACAGTGAACAGAATGCTATATAGTGTGGCTGAGCGAGCGGTGTACCACTATTCCCAGCAGACACAGAACAGTGAACAGAATGCTATATAGTGTGGCTGAGCGAGCGGTGTACCACTATTCCCAGCAGACACAGAACAGTAAACAGAATGCTATATAGTGTGGCTGAGCGAGCGGTGTACCACTATTCCCAGCAGACACAGAACAGTGAACAGAATGCTATATAGTGTGGCTGAGCGAGCGGTGTACCACTATTCCCAGCAGACACAGAACAGTGAACAGAATGCTATATAGTGTGGCTGAGCGAGCGGTGTACTACTGTTCCCAGCAGACACAGAACAGTACACAGAATGCTATATAGTGTGGCTGAACGAGCGGTGTACTACTGTTCCCAGCAGACACAGAACAGTACACAGAATGCTATATAGTGTGGCTGAACGAGCGGTGTACCACTATTCCAAGCAGACACAGAACAGTGAACAGAATGCTATATAGTGTGGCTGAGCGAGCGGTGTACCACTATTCCCAGCAGACACAGAGTGGCAGTAAACAGAATGCTATATAGTGTGGCTGAGCGAGGTACACAGAGTGGCAGTAAACAGAATGCTATATAGTGTGGCTGTGCAAGCGGTGTACTACTATTCCCAGCAGACACAGAGTGGCAGTAAACAGAATGCTATATAGTGTGGCTGAGCGAGGTACACAGAGTGGCAGTAAACAGAATGCTGAGCGAGCGGTGTACTACTATTCCCAGCAGCGACACACAATGACTGGGGGGGACCCTGGCTAGCGTGGCTGGAGCGCGAACTACCCTGCCTGCCTACCCAAAGCTAAACCCACAGACAAATGGCGGAGATATGACGTGGTTCGGGTATTTATTTACCCGAACCACGTGACAGTTCGGCCAATCAGAGCGCGTTCGGGTCCGAACCACGTGACCCGTTCGGCCAATCACAGCGCTAGCCGAACGTTCGGGGAACGTTCGGCCATGCGCTCTTAGTTCGGCCATATGGCCGAACGGTTTGGCCGAGCACCGTCAGGTGTTCGGCCGAACTCGAACATCACCCGAACAGGGTGATGTTCTGCAGAACCCGAACAGTGGCGAACACTGTTCGCCCAACACTAGTCCTTAGTCATAGCTAGTGGATAAGGACATCTTCCCCAAATATATATACACATACACCCTTCCCCCTATAGGGTGAAGTTGCCCGTGCAGCCATTCCTCTATGTATTGTTGCTGGCTGTCTCTGGTCGAGCACTATCCGGATTCTATGAGAAAAAGCGGTATACCCACTTACACCACAATTTGAAGGTGTCTTATATTTGGAGGTCAGCTTTCCTTATGGCTCAACTCTCACAACCATACATTACTATACATGACTATACAAACCTTTGTTGACAAGGAAGGTGACATCACTGTACAAGTTAGTCATTGCTTTCCTTCCAAGGAGTAAATCTTTTAATTTAATGTATGTATTTTATGTCTGTAGTAATCTTTAAGCCCAAGAACAAAATGTCTGATACTACTTTCATTTCTTCCCCTTCTATATGCCAGGAAAGTATTAGTCTTGATGCCATGATCTTATTTTTTATTTATTTTTATTAATATTGAGCCTTAGGCCAACTGTTGCGCTCTTCTCTTTAACCCTCATCAAGAGGTTTCTTAATTCTTCTTAATTCTTCTTAATAAATATGCCCTAAGAGCAGGGTCAGGCTGCCCAGATGTCTTCCAAGGGGTGGCATCCCGCCAAACCCCTTTCCCCCACCCCTGCTCCTTCACCTCCTGTGACGGAGTCCAGATCCCTGCACGGTGGGTGGCAGCAGTACTTCAGTCTTCCGACCAGCGGCACTAAAGACATAGGAGAGCGGTGTCCCTGCCTGCTAGCCTGCGTATACAGGAAGTAAGTCACTTCCTGTATATGTGCTAGCATAGGAGGGCACCTATGTCTTGTTACCTGTACTGGGGAACCTATGCCTGGCTACCTATACTGGTGGGTTTTTTTGGACACACCACGGCTATAACATTCGGTGCAGATTTTTGGATACTGTGTAATCATTCCAAATTGGGGAGGGGGGTACAACCCCACAAATTTGCATCAGGCAGCAAAAAGTCTACAACCGACCCTGCCTAAGAGTAGAGATGACTCGAACCTCTGATTTTCGGTTCGCGAACCTCGAACGCAAACCTCCGCAAAAAGTTTGATTCGCGCAAACTTTTCGAACCGCAATAGACTTCAATGTGGAGGCGAACTTTGAAAACTAGAAACATTTATGCTGGCCACAAAAGTGATGGAAAAGATGTTTCAAGGGGTCTAACATCTGAGTTTTGGCATGGCAGAGTGGGATACATGCTAAAAGTCCCTGGGAAAAATCTGGATTTGATGCACAGCAGCGTTTTAAGGGCAGAAATCACATTGCATGCTAAATTGGAGGCCTAAAGTGTTTTAAAACATCTTGCATGTGTATACATTAATCAGGTAGTGTAATTAGTGTACTACTTCACACTGACAGACCAAACTCACTGTGTAACGCACCGCACACAGCTGTTTGTGTAGTGACGGCCGTGCTGGACTGGTGCGCACCATGACGAGAGTGCAGGTAATGGCGGCTTTCCAGCCCATATGGTCGTCGGGCTGAGGTAGCTCAATGATAGAACAGTGACTGTCCAGCTGATCGAATTTGGTCTGTCCACAATGAAGCAACGTCCGTATTATCTTGGGTGTGCCCCTTCCCCCCCGAGACACTCATATAGCCGGTGGTCATTGCTTCACTGTGATACGCAAGCCCCTTCACCACGGCAAGGTAATGATCATGAAGGGGAATTGACACATGTACATGCCTTTTGTTTTGTTGTTGCAGTTTGCAGTGCAGCCAGAAAAATTAGGCAGGCATGTACACGCACCAGAAAAATTATTATAGCGGCCGTTGCTAGCAGCAGCCTTAAAAATTCAGGAATTCACCTGGAGTCCTGGACCCGGTTGGTGGTGGCGGAGAAGGCAGTAAAGCAGCCTGCAGGCTGTGTGTAGGGACTGACTTAGTCTTTGGGCGGGCAGTAGCCCTCCAGGATCCATGCCTCATTAATTTTGATAAAGGTCAGGTACTGAACACTTTTGTGACCTAGGCAACTTCTCTTCTCAGTGACAATGCCTCCAGCTGCACTGAAGGTCCTTTCTGACAGGACGCTTGAGACAGGGCAAGACAGAAGTTGGATGGCAAATTGTGACAGCTCTGGCCACAGGTCTTTCCTGTGCAACTAGTAGTCCAGGGGTTCATCGCTAGGTAGTTGGCTACCTGCCAGTTGAGGCGTTGGTGGAGGGTGGATCCGGAAGGGCTAAGGTGAGGCGTTGGACTAAAGAATGTCTGCATGTCCGACATCACCTTGAGATCGCCAGAGCATCCTGTCCTTGCCTGCGTGGACATGGGAGAAGGATTACTGGCAGTGGTACCTTTATTCCGTTGTGCTGTGACATCACCCTTAAACGCACTGTAAAACATAGTTGCCAGCTTGTTCTGCAAGTGCTGCATCCTTTCTGCCTTCTGGTGATTTGGAAACATCTCAGCCACTTTGTACTTATAACGAGGGTCTAGTAGCGTGGCCACCCAGTACAGCTCATTCCCCTTGAGTTTTTTTATATGGGAGTCCCTCAACAGGCTGGACAGCATGAGAGACGCCATCTGCACAAATTTGGATGCAGATGTCCTATCCATCTCCTCTTGCTCTTCCTCAGTGATGTCAGGTAAGTTCTCCTCCTCCTGAACAATACCACAAAGTTGAGCAGCACAAGCCCCCTGTGACGCCTGCTGCGGTTGTTCTTCAGCCTCCTCCTCCTCCAAAAAAAACCCCCACCTTCCTCATCATCTGACTCCTCTTCCCCACACGACTCTTCCTCCTTCTCCTCCTCTCCCCTCCTCTGTGCTGCCGCATGTGTTGAGGAAACATCTGGTTCTGAGAATTGATCCCACAACTCTTCCTCTTGTTCCTGTAACTGTTCCTGTTCACGCTCCTCCACAGCTTGATCCACTTCTCTATGCACGGCACGCTCCAGGAAGAAAGCATATGGGATCAAGTCGCTGATGATGCCTTCATTGCGACTCACCAGGTTTGTCACCTCCTTAAACGGCTGCATGAGCCTGCGGGCATTTCCCATGAGTGTCCAGTACTTCGGCCAGAACATCCTCATCTCCCCAGAGTGTGTCCTTCTACTGTAGTTGTAGAAATACTAGTTGATGGCTTTCTCCTGTTCTAGCAGGCGGTTAAACATAAGGAGGGTTGAATTCCAACGAGTTGGGTTATTGCAAATCAAGCATCTCCCCAGCAAGTTCTTTCTCCGCTGAATATCGGTCAAGCATGCCATGGCCGTCTAAGACCGCCTGAAATGCCCACACAACCTCCTGGACTGCTTCAGGATGTCCTGTAAGCCTGGGTACTTACACACAAATCTCTGGATTATTAGATTCAGCACATGTGCCATGCAGGGTACATGTGTCAACTTTCCCAAATTCAAAGCCGAAATGAGATTGCTGCCATTGTCACACACCACGTTGCCGATCTCCAGTTGGTACGGGGTCAACCACTGATTCACCTGTTTGTTCAGAGCAGCCAGGAGAGCTGCTCCAGTGTGACACCCCGCTTTGAGGCAAGACATGTCTAGGATGGCGTGACACCGTCATACCTGGCATGCAGCATAGGCCCTGGGGAGCTGGGGTTGTGTAGCTGGAGAGGAGATGGGAGCACCAGTAGAGTTGTATTGTCACTTAGCCAAGGAGGAGGACGACTACAGCGAAGAGGATGTAGCAGGAGGAGTAGAAGGAGAGGAGATGGCAGGAGGTCTGCCTGAAAGCCGTGGAGTTGTCACAACTAGGTCAGCTGCACAGCCACGTACTCCCTGCTTGCCAGCAGTCACCAGGTTGACCGTGCTTGACAGACCAGGCATCCGTGGTCAGATGGACCCTTGACCCAACGCTGTGTGCCAGAGATCACATCACTTGCCTTTAAACCTCACGGTACCGTTTGGGTATCGCCTTTTTTGAGAAATAATTGTGGCCTGGTATCTTCCACTGCGGTGTCCCAATGGCCACAAATTTTTCGGAAGGCCTCAGAGTCCACCAGCTGGTATGGTAACAGCTGTCGAGCTAACAGTACACCAAGCCAGCTGTCAGACGCCGGGCAAGGGAGTGACTGGCAGACATTGGCTTCTTCTGCTCAAAAATTTCCCTCAGGGACATCTGGCTGCTGCTGTGGGCAGAGGAGCAGGAACCGCTCAAGGTGAGAGGCAGGGTGGAGGAGGGTGGCTGTGATTGTGATGGTGCAAGGGAGAAAGCGGATGAAGATGATGCACCTGAAGGAGGAAGAGGAGAAGGAGGGTGGCTTTGCTTTTGTGTGCTGCTTTTCCTCAGGTCGTCTTGCCATTGCAATTTGTCCCTTTTCTCCATGTGCCTTCATAAGGCAGTTGTCCCTACGCGGGTGTTGGCCTTTCCATAGCTTAATTTCTGGCGGCAGAGAGAACAGATGGCATTGCTCTGATCTGAGGCAGACACACAAAACAATTTCCACACTGCTGAGCGCAGGGGAGATGGCACTATGGTGGCGTCAGCAGCTGACGTTGAAGAGCATGTTGGCTGGCTGTCCATAGGTGGTGATACATGGCGCAAGACACTGCCACCAGCTGTTTCTGGCGACGAGCTCCCCCTGCTTCTTTCAGGAACTTGTCTCCTCCTACTCCTCTCTGACTCCCCCTCTGAACTTTCCCCCTGTTCATCTCCTCTATTGGGAACCCACGTGAGATCCGTATCATCATAATCATCATAATCATCCACCCCAGGTTCGCTTGCATCGGACACCTCCAAAACTGCACCAACAGCAGGTACTTCATCATCCTCCTCCTTACACCTTACGTCCATAGTGTCGCCTAACTCAGACATATGAGGTGGTGTAACTTGCTTAGCGCCTTCATCTTCTTGTAACAATAATGGCTGTGAATCAGTTAATTCCCCACCAAATAACTCCTGCAAAGTGTCAAATGCAGCGGATGTGGTGCTTGTAGTAGCGTTGGTGGCTGCGGAAGATGAGGTGTTCTGTGTTAAATAGTCAACCGCATCCTGACAATCTTGGGAGTCTTCTGAGCACTTTGGTCCAGGGCCACACAAAATCATGTCAGCACGACCTCGAACAGACCTGCCGGGTGGCCTGCATCTGGGTCTGCCTCTGCCTGTTATTTTGTCCATATCGGGGGGATGAAGTGAAAGGTATGCACTGACTTGACTAATACAATGTGCAGTCACACAGGAGCAGTGAAAGGTATGCAGTGACTGGTACTACAATACAATGTGCAGCTGTCACACACGTGCAGTTAACAGGTATGCACGGACTGGTATATTAAACAGCGTGCGGTCACACAGGTACTGTGAACAATTATGCAATGACTAGTATTACAAATGTGCAGCTGTCACACACACAGGTACCGTGAACAGGTATGCAGTGACTGGTATATAATATAATACTGCGTGCAGTCACGTAGGTGCACTGAACAGGTATGCAGTGACTGGTATCAATACAATGTGCAGATGTCACACACACAGGTACCGTGAACAGGTTCAGTGACTGGTATATAATATAACACTGTGGGCGGTCATGTCGGTAGGTGCACTGAACAGGTAGGTATGCAGTGATTGGTATTACAAATGTGCAGCTGTCACACACACAGGTACCGTGAACAGGTTCAGTGACTGGTATATAATATAACACTGTGGGCGGTCATGTCGGTAGGTGCACTGAACAGGTAGGTATGCAGTGATTGGTATTACAAATGTGCAGCTGCCACACATACAGGTACCGTGAACAGGTGCAGTGACTGGTATATAACACTGCGTGCGCTCATGTAGGCCCTAGAAGTCTATTCGTTCCAGCACTGCAGTTCAGCTGCCCTCCATGGTGCCACTCTCCTGTCCGTAACATCACTGACCTTAGCTTGGTTGCTGGCTTCTGTGCCCTATTGCATTCACACTCCTTTGGCTGGGAGCATTCTGCTCTTGAGTCAGCAATGTTATGGACAGGATAGTGGCACCCTGGAGGGTGGTTGAACTGCAGTGCTGGAATTGATATCTTCTCCACAGTCAAGCCAGCACCATCTGTATATAATAGCTCTTTTATTGTTCAAATAGCATGACAGACATAGTCACAGCGACAGCAGCGCTGTTTCGATCCTCTGATCTTCTTCAAGCTGTACAAAGTATTGTCACAATACTTTGTACAGCTTGAGAAAGATCAGAGGATCGAAACAGCGCTGCTGTCGCTGTGACTATGTCTGTCATGCTATTTGAACAATAAAAGAGCTATTATATACAGATGGTGCTGGCTTGACTGTGGAGAAGTTGCTGGAACGTCTGAAGTGCAGAGACGCTGCAAGCCTGAGCACATCCACCAATCCCCTCCTTGGGTGCTTGCTTCACACTGATCTTGGTGCTGGAATTGATAGACTTCTAGGGGCTGGAAGGCTTACCATAGGCCAATTAGCCTAATTAGGGAAGAACATTTTTCCTGACTCCAGATGGCAGTCAGATATAAATCCATGGCTCAACAGTGGTGGGCATTTCCTAGTAAATATAGCCATGGAATTCTATGCAAGAAAGGCGTCCAAGCCCACCGTAGAGGCAGATATAGAATTTGCCATAGCCACTAGGCACAAACAGTACACCTGCCAAGCTTTGATACTGTCCTCACATCTTTTAACTGTAACAAACCACGTTATCCTAACGCACTTTCCACAGTGTATTTGTGGATATTGTGTGCATAAAATGTACTTGTTACATAGCAATTTTACATGAAGAGTGTGTGTTGCTGAAAAACACAATGCACATAGTGTGAACTTAGCCTTAGTGATATGACTGTGTACTCTGTGAAGCACTGTGGAAGATCTCAATGCTACATCAATGCATAATAATAGTATGTAATGCAAGTATCATTGTATCGGGTTCCATTTTAAGACATTTTAAGCACATAGTATGACTACATTTAGGCCATGTTCACATTATAAATCGCCAGTGCAGTCGCAAGCACTGAGCGCTTTTATAAGCGTTTTTCACTGCGCTTTCAGAGTGATTTGCACTTTGTTAAGCACTCTTCTAAGCGCTTTTTTTAAGCGCTTTCTTTTGGCTTTTTTTTTTACTTCCTGACGACAATCAGGAAGTGAACTCTTTGATCTGGACCTGAATAATTACAATGTATTTTTTTTAAAGCGCTGACCAAATTGCTTTACAAAGCGCTTTTTCAAGTGCTTTGTGCTTTCCCTATACTTTGCATTGCAGTGCAAACACTCAGGAAATGGTGCAGGACCCGCGTTTTTGCTCAGAAATAAAGCTCATTGCTCATGTAAGAACACTCACATAGAGCAACATTGCTCAAGCACTTTTAAAAATCGCCAGCGCTAAGAAAAAAAGAATTAAAACGCTCATAGTGTGAACAAGCCCTTAATTCTAGTACACACAAGCTGATTTTCACTTCTGAACTGATGAACAATTCTGTTAAGCTTGGCTTTGCACAGATGCTCCAATCCAATCCCAACTAAAGACAAAAGGCTTCAAGGATAGCAACATTTATTTTATTTTAATTAGAAATAGAAAATAGCCAGGATGAAAGAAGTAAATCATGATTCATGAGCAGCATTCTTTGCCAGTAAATTCAAAGCAAGTTGTGTTTTTCACAACAGATACTATTTTGTCATTTTTCATCCAGATATTTCCTGCTGGCAAACCTCAGACTTATCTTCCTCTTTGTCAGCTTCCTCTTTAAGAACTGCTGCATCCTTCTTATTGAGCGGGCGTCTTGCTATAAGCACACTTGAATTTTGAATCATTGTGGAAAGAACTGAACTTCGTACAGCTGATACCTGAATTTCCTGTGTCGTGAACCTGACAGCCTGCCTTGGAAGAGTAACTACGTATTTCTTTCTATCTTGCAGATGTTTTCATTCAGTTTCCTTTCACTCCATCCTTTCTTACGTGACCTTCTGCTTTAAAATAGATCTTGCAATCCTCACTTAACAGACAAGTTTAATTTATTTGAGCTATGCTTTTTGCTGTTTGCCCAATAATTTAATTCTTTCATACCATAATTCCATGATTTATTTTTAGTACATACTTCCTGCTTTTATACACCGCCCTGCTAATGGTGCATGTTTTTTTTGCTTGTTTATGATTTTTATTTTTTTTTATTTTTGAAAAGAGGAAAAAATAGCTTGGTCTGAATATATTAGTCTTATCTGTAGCAAGAGAGATTTCTAAGATCCTCTACATATGGCACTCTGGCTCTAATGAAATAATGTGAATTTTCTCGCTTAAAGTCAGCGGTGTGAGAAATAACCAGATTTTCCAATTAATCCAGAATTGCATTTTCAAAAAAAGAGAAAAGAAAGCAGTCTAGTCAATGTATCTAAAATATATTCTATCTAGTACTTATCTGACTTCAGCAGCATTAATTCTGACTGCAATAAAGGTTTAGGTCAATCTGCACTCAGTACTTCTACTTTCTATGCTGAGTACAGAAGTAGGCCAGTTTTACATAACAAGCAGCTTTCTAAAATATGGGCCAAAACACTGAAAACATTTTTCATGAGCTCTTACTAACATAACTAATAAAATAGCTTATGATTAAATATTAATTTATAAATTATATAATCACTGTTTGCCCAATATAAGATCACCCCAGTTTACATTCTTAAAAGAAACCTGAAGTGAGAGGAATATGAAGAATGCCAGAGCATTAAGGCAACTGGCATTGTTTATACGGAATTGAAGATGGCAGCCTCCATTTTCCTCTCACTACAGGTAACCTTTAAATTTATAAAACATGCTGTTATTTTTAGTGCTGGCAAGGTGAATCATTGTGCAACTTTTTTTTTTCTCTGTTAAGTGAGCAGGAACATCACATGATCTCCCAGAGTGCTCCGGGTAAAAGGGTGCATGACATTATAGTCTAGGCTAAGCATCACAGGGAAGGCTGGTTACATGCCTATATACAGTAATATAGAAATATAAAAAAAGTGTTTCTGATGCTAAAACCAGGATAATTAAGGTAAAATTGGTATCATTATAAATGTATTAAGTTTTACAATATGTAGTGAACTGTGATATTATTTTTATTTTGGCAGATTTTTGCTAATTATCTACTGAAATGGTATTTTACAGTGAAAGTCCAGCTTCAGGATTTTTTTTAGTTTTAGATGGGTAGATGGTATTATTATTATTATTTATGTATAAAGCGCCAACATATTCCGTGGCGCTGTACAATGTAAGAAAACAAACAAGGGATACATAATGATACAGACAATGATAAACATCAAATATGAACACTGATACAAAATACAGCACTGCTGATTACAATTGCAAATTTAACATGATGACTAAAATGTATAAATGTCTAACAGTGTGCAAGCAATTAAATAAATAACATTCCATGACACAAAAGGGTGAGAGCCCTGCCCTTGTGAGCTTACAATCTAAAGGAATGGGGTGGAAACAAGAGGTGGGTATGAACATCATTTGAATTTTCATCCTCCTTGTCTGTGTTTCTGTCTTCACTTCCTCTCTTATCAGGAACTCCATAAACAGAGGTAGTCAGTGCAATGAAAAACTGTTTTCTTTCTTGCTTTTTTTTTTGGGGGGGGGGGGGGAAGGAGGAGGGGTTAGCACTTCCCTTATTGTTTCATTTCACAAAGGTTCACATTAAAAGTCAGGAAACGAGAAATGGGCCCTATTACAGCTACCATTTTTCCTGAGTTTTTTCACAGAGATATTTCCCCACCTTATCAATAAAATGCTACGGCCCATATGCAATTAACTTTTTCACCTGAGTTATCGACTAGGAGATAATTTTAATCTTCTCTAAAAAAAATCATCTCTAAAAAACAACTTTTCACCATTTTACAATTCAAAACAAACACAAAAGTTGGTGAAAAAGTACTATCAAATTTATTTTGAGCATTTTCTTGCTTGCTAATGGTTTAATTGGCATTTTATGGCAAGGTGTGAAAATATCAGCCAGAAGAAAACTCAGGTGAAAAAATAAATTGCATATGGCCTACAGATTCAAACCCCAGCAAGCAAAAAAGTACTTAGAAGAAGTTGCCCCAAATTCACTTACCTACTTTTTAGTATTTTTCACTTCACTTTCATTTTTCACTACCTAGGTGCTAAAAAGGTATTTTGTAGCTAAGCTGAAAACATACCCAGAGAGAAAACTTAAGAGAAAAGTTATTGATTCCGAGCCAACATTTTCCTCATGGGGCAAATGCAGAGGGGAGAAAAACAAACAAAATAAAACCAAAAATGTTTTAAATGCTTTCCACACTATCTAAAATAAAAAATAAACACTTTTCTCTGACATTTAGCTTTATGGTAAGATAAAGATGTACAACTAGTAGAAAAGTTAGAAAATTACTGACCACTTTTTTTTTTTTTTTAAAAAGTAATTAATTAACATGTTATGACCCTGATATCATAGCATGTTAATTACTTTCTTTTCAAGTGGTCAATATTTTTTTCTCATTATAGCTGAAGTTTCAGGGGATAATAGCTTCAGCACAGATTTCTGATTTAATTAATATCTATGTCAATGAAGAACAACTTTTTTTTGAGTGATTTTGTTGATGCTACAATATACATTAAATATGCATGCAAGTCAGAAAAAAATCATCTTATTCATCATCAACAGTTGCATGTCTTATATATTACAGACTACATCATAGTTTATTGAGGATAACATCATTCTCCTCATTTATTTTTTATTACATCTGACAATTTTAAATTCACATTCAAAATAAGATTTCACTTGTACTTGAGCATTACAATGAGTAAGTGGAAAACTGCAGGAGGATATTGCAAACCAGAGATACAACTACAATTATGTCTACAGCTGGATGGTTCATTGGTTATATACTGTATGTTATATATTGTAATATACATGAGAGATAAATGGTCTTAACACAACTAGGTAAACGTGACCTAAAGTATCAGGAAGTACAGTCACATCAGATTGAGCTGGTCCAAAGTAACTGGTTGCTCTCATGCGTCTAATGAACAACTTCAAAAACAGCCAGTTACTTGGACTAGCAACTAGCAATATTTTATTGCTGCCTTATTAACTCTCTGTTCTGTTAAGTTTCATAAACATAGTTTAAAGGATATATATATATATATATATATATATATATATATATATACACTTATATTTTCCTGTATCACGTCACTACAGTAGGTGGTAAGAATCTGACCACGCTTACAGGTAGAGATGGCCCGAACGGTTCACCAGCGAACGGTTCCCGGGGAACTTCCAGGGTTTGCGATCGCAGAGAACCACAAGCTTTTCCGGAAGTTCGGTTCGCCCCCATAATGCATCATGAGGGTCAACTTGACCCTCTACATCACAGTCAGCAGGCACATTTTAGCCAATCAGGCTACACTCTCTCCTGGAGCCACTCCCCCCCTTATAAAAGGCAGGCAGCGTCAGGCTTTGGACTCACTCGTGTGCCTGGCTGCATTAATTAGAGAAGGGAAAGTTGCTGCAGACTCTCATAGGGAAAGCTTAGTTAGACTCTTGTAGGCTTGTTAGCTTGCTCCTTGCTGATTCTTATTGCCAAAAAAGCACCCCTCAACAGCTCTTTTGAGAGCTAATCTTGTTGTTGTTGTTGTGATCTATTATATGTGTGTGTGTGTGTGTGTGTGTGTGTGTGTGTGTGTGTGTGTGTGTGTGTGTGTGTGTGTGTGTGTGTGTGTGTGTGTGTGTGCGTCCCACTGACATTTGTGTTGCATAGACAGCCTTGGTAATTCCTACTGTGTGTGCCACTGCCAGGCCCAGCACATTCAGTGACTACCTGTGTGTGTGACAGGTGCACATTGTAATACCATCACTGCATATACCTACCTGTTGTTCACAGTGCACCCACCTACCTACGTGAGTGCACACAGTGTCACTGTGCCTGTCCAGTACCTGTCTGTGTGTGACAGGTGCACATTGTAATACCCATCATTGCATATACCTACCTACCTGTTGTTCACAGTGCACCCACCTACCTACGTGAGCGCACGCAGTGTCACTGTGCCTGTCCGGTACCTGTCTGTGTGTGACAGGTGCACATAGTAATACCCATCACTGCATACACCTACCTACCTGTTGTTCACAGTGCACCCACCCACCTACGTGAGTGCATGCAGTGTCACTGTGACTGTCCGGTACCTGTCTGTGTGTGACAGGTGCACATTGTAATATTCATCACTGCATATATCTACCTGTTGTGTTCAGTGCACCCACCTACCTACATTAGCGCACGCACTATCACTGTGCCTGTCCGGTTCCTGTCTGTGTATGACAGGTGCTCATTGTAATATCCATCACTGCATATATCTACCTGTTGTGTTCAGTGCACCCACATGAGCGCACGCTCACGTGGGTGCACTGAACCTGCGTGAACGTACGCACTATCACTGTGCCTGTCCGGTACCTGTCTGTGTGTGACAGGTGCACATTGTAATACCCATCACTGCATACACCTACCTACCTGTTGTTCACAGTGCACCCACCCACCTACGTAAGTGCATGCAGTGTCACTGTGCCTGTCCGGTACCTGTCTGTGTGTGACAGGTGCACATTGTAATATCCATCACTGCATATATCTACCTGTTGTGTTCAGTGCACCCACCTACCTACGTGAGCGCACGCACTATCACTGTGCCTGTCCAGTACCTGTCTGTGTGTGACAGGTGCACATTTTAATACCCATCACTGCATACACCTACCTACCTGTTGTTCACAGTGCACCCACCTACCTACGTGAGCGCACGCAGTGTCACTGTGCCTGTCTGTGTGTGACAGGTGCACATTGTAATACTCATCACTGCATATACCTACCTACCTGTTGTTCACAGTGCACCCACCTACCTACGTGAGCGCACGCAGTGTCACTGTGCCTGTCCAGTACCTGTCTGTGTGTGACATGTGCACATTGTAATACCCATCACTGCATATACCTACCTGTTGTGTTCAGTGCACCCACCTACCTACGTGAGTGCACGCAGTGTGATATACCACTACCTGCATACCTGTTAACTGCACCTGTGTGACTGCACATTGTATTAGTCAAGTCAGTGCATACCTTTCACTTCATCCCCCCCAATATGGACAAAACTAAAGGCAGAGGCAGGCCACCTGGCAGGTCTGTTCGAGGTCGCGCTGTCGTGATTTTGTGCGGCCGTCGACCAAAGTACAGTGTTCAGAAGAAGGCACGTGCCATTAACCCCCAATATTGTCAGGACGTAGGTGACTATTTAACACAGAACACCTCATCTTTCTCAGCTTCCGCATGGAAGCGTGACATATCTTCCTTCTCCTGCTCTGATTCTGGCACCCCACATAACACTCAGTCGGCCGCCACCACCAAAGTGCCATCACCCCAGGGCTCAGCGGTGTGGACATTTTTTTGTGTGTCTGCCTCAGATGAGAGCAATGCCGTGGAAAGACCAAGACCCACGTAGGGACAACTACCTTACGAAGGCACATGATTACAAAGCACAAACTGCAATGGGATGACCACCTGAGGAAAAGCAGCACACAAAAGCAAAGCCACACCCCGCAGTGGAAGATACCAGGCTCAATTTTTTCTCAAAAAAGGTGATACCTAAACTGTACCGCGATGTTGAAAGGCAAGTGGTGACATCTTTGGCACACAGTGTTGGGTCAAGGGTCCATCTGACCACGGATGCCTTGTCTGCAAAGCACGCTCAGGCCAGCCCGAAGACTAAGTCCGTCCCCACACACAGCATCTCTGCCTGCACGCCATGTGACTGCCTGCCCCAAGACTAAGTCAGTCCCCACACAGCATCTCTGCCCGCAGGCCGGTTGACTGCCTTCTTCGCCACCACCAACAGGGTCCAGGACTCCAGGTGGATTCCTGAATTTTTAAAGCCACTGCTAGCAGTGGCCACTATAATCATTTTCCGGTGCGTGTACCTGCCTGCCTAATTTTTCTGCCTACACTGGAGCTGCAACAACAAAACAAAAGGCATGTACATGTGCCAATTCCCCTTTGTGATCATTACCTTGCCGCAGTGAAGGGGCTTGCATATCACAATGAAGCAATGACCGACGGCTATATGAGTGTGTCGGGGGGGGGGGGGGGGGAAGGGCGGCACACCCACATTATTAAGGTCATTGCTTCATTGTGGACAGACCAAATTTGATCAGCTGGACAGTCACTGTTCTGTTATTCAGCTACCTCAGCCCGGCGACCATATGGGCTTGAAAACCGACACGGCCTGCACTCTCGCCATGGTGCGCACTAGTCCAGCACAGCCGTCACTACACAAAAAGCTGTTTGCGGTGCAATACACAGTGAGTTTGGTGTGTCAGTGTGAAGCAGTATTCTAATTACACTCCCTGATTGATGTATACACATGCAAGATGTTTTAAAGCACTTTAGGCTTGCAATTTAGCATTCAATGTGATTTCTGCCTTTAAAACGCTGCTTTGCGTCAAATCCAGATTTTTTAAAGTTCGCCTCCCCATTGCAGTCTATTGCGGTTCGCGAAAGTTCGTGCAAACCGAACTTTCGTGGAAGTTCGCGAACCCGGTTCGCGAACTGAAAATCGGAGGTTCGGGCCATCTCTACTTACAGGTTTTTAAATACTCCATTTACTCATGGAGCATTCTTAACATCTTATTTATTCTTTACAAAAGCACTCCATGGAAAATAATAATATATAGAGCATTTTGCCCTGGGTCTGATGTATTTTATGTATGCATACTCATGTATTGTAAGTTTCATAATTTTTTGTAATAGCGGCCCTTTCATAGAACATGCCTGACTTTGTCCAGGGACTGAGGGTTATTACAAATTTAAAGTTGCTAATGCAAAGTCAGGTATTTTGTGTAATTTCATATTCCAAACTTATCCCAGATTCTGACTGCATGCACTAAGTGTGTTCAGTGAATGGAATCCCACTACTAGCAGGATGATTTAATGGTAAACATATTGACTTGTGCTCACTGCAAGTCATTTGTTTGTGGTCATGAATCATTGAATATAACATAAGAATATATTAGTTAGAAGTAATGCTGACAAATCTAGCTTATTTTTCCGGTATAAAGATTTAGCTTATTTTTTTCAGGTATAAAGATATGTGCATTCAGGATGCCCTGAGCATTTGAGCCTAGGTTGCAGGTGCCACAATGTATCACCCAAAGTGTATGACCCCAAGAGACAGTGGACTGTGGAATTCAAATGGAAAGTTATAGATATCGAGGATTTTAGTCAAACAAATCGAACTCCAGTTTTAAATAGTTTTGGGTTTAGAATTATCGCTTGAAAGGCCAGTTCATGGAAAAACAATATATTAAACAGAATTACATTTTAAATAGAATTTACTGCATTAGATAAAGGCTAGCTTTAAACTTGGGAAAATATATCATTAAAAATGACTTTTCCACTTCTATAGACAAAAAACTGTCTATTCTACACATAAGCTCGCTACCTCATAGTACCTCGTAAAATACTTTCTCAAGGTATATTTCAAAAAGTTTAGGAATTCATTTCTTGTGAAATCATATAAGCCTATCACCCCAGGTAACCAGAAGCTTAGAAAGAAAATGATATATAACTATTTTAATTGAGTTTATATACAATCTGTGAAAGTAAAGGTTGCTCATACTGTACTAACTGATCTTTTCCTTTTCAGTATTGCACCAAGATAAGAAGATGTCAGTTAAAGGGTGTGGCACTAAGTGTATTTGACAAGCTGAGTTTGACACTCAACATAAACAGTGTCAGTTTGTCAAATACCCCAAGTGAGGCACCATTATCCAACCAGTTACTCCTACTACAAGATTGTGAAAGTGCTACTGGCTCACTCAACTTACAAGCATGCAGACCAGCTTTTTATACCATTGAAAACCCTGTAAATGTTTCACATAAATGTAATTTTTCTGTGTTTATAGTTATTTTCTTATCAACTACATGTAATCTTTTCTCTGGACAAGAATTAAAATCCTTCAGAAGAAAGTATTAAACTCATTTTTGCACCAAAGGATGCTCTATACCCATTGCCCCCTCCTCCCCTTTCCTCCCAATAAAAAAGTGGAATAAAAAAAACTGTCTTATGAACTGAATAATACATATTTGGGATGGATACATTAAAAATGGTGCAGTGAAAAAATGGTGCAGGATGATGCCGATAAGGGCATCTTGCTACTAAGGGTATTTAACATTTTAGAATTATCCTAAAATATTAAATAACCTTAGTAATAAGATGTCATTATCGGCATCTCTAATACATTACCTGGTCCCAGCAATCGTGTCTCCTCCTCTACTTTCTGTTTAGTGTGCAGTGCAGGAGTCCTGCAGCCAGCCAATCACCATGCGGGGACTAAAGCAGATGGTGATTGGCTGGCTGCAAAACAGGTGCAAACTAACAAGGAACACCTACCTATGCCTAGATAACTACTGGGGCACCTACCTACCTATACTGGGACACCTACCTACGCCTAGCTAACTACTGGGGCACCTACTTACCTATACTGGTACACCTACCTATGCCTAACTACCTATACTGGGACACCTACCTATGCTTAGCTACATATACTGGGACACCTACCTATGCCTGGCTACCTATACTAGGGGACCTATGCACCTACCTATGCCTAGCTACCCAATGGTGCCTACCTATGGCTAACTACCTATACTGGGATGCCTACCTATGCCTAGCTAACTAATGGGGCTCCTACCTATGCCTAACTACCTCTACTGGGACACCTACCTTTGCCTAGCTACCTATACTAGGACACCACCGATGCCTAGCTAACTACTGGGGCACCTACCTATGCCTAGCTGCCTATATTGGGGCACCTACCTATGCCTAGTTGTCTATACTGGGGCACCTACCTATGCCTAGCTGCCTATACTGGGGCACCTACCTATGCCTAGCTACCTATATTGGGTGCCTACCTATGCTTAGCTACCTATACTGGGGCACCTACCTATGTCTAGTTACATATACTGGGGCACCTATATACCTACAGTATACTGGGACACCTATCTATGCCTAGCTACCTACTGGGGCACCTTTCTATGCCTAACTGCGTATACTGGGGCAACTACCTATGCCTACGTACCCAGAGCCGTCTCAGTCATCAGGCAACTATAAATGTTTGCCTGGAGCGCCATGGGTGGGGGAAGGGCGTAAAGCAGGGGGGCCACTCGCCGCGGCTGCTAATGCAGCCAGTGTGTGTGTGTGTGTGTTTTTTTTTTTTTCCATCATGCTGGCCGCCTCTATGACAGGCAGCTCAGCGCAGCTGTGCCGCCTACTGGACCGCCCCCTCCCCTCTCCACTCAGAGCGACAGAGGCATAGGGAGGGGGGACATCTGTCCAGGGCACAGCATCTTGGGGAGCGCTTCGGCAGTGAAACCAATGCTATACTTTACTAGGCAAGGCCGTCTCTGCTATGTATTAGCAGCTGCAGAGCTTGGCACTTGGCTGCCCCACCCCCTGTCTCTCCCCGGCTGTGTCACACACACACACACACACACACAGCCTCTTTCTCATTGCTCAGCCCAGCGCGAGGTTTAAAACTACAGGAGGAGATCTGCTGCTGCTGCCAGGCATGCAGAGGTATAAGGTGGGGGAGATTCTATCTGCCCTCAGGTACAGGCAGCATCTGAGGGGGGGGGGGGGGCGCTGCTCACATGCCTCCACTCACTACACGGCTACCTGGCACTGGCAGTAGTTCATGAAATAGCTGTAGTCTCCAGCACCCCCACCGCCCTCCTCCCTGTGGGTCACCTGCCCTGCCCTAAACACTGATAGAACTACAGGAAACAGCGTGAATGCAGAAGACACACATACTGCTGTCCGTGTCTCTGCTCTACCTGAACTATTGACCCCTGTGTGTGCCTGTCCTGAGCTGACTCCCCCCACCGAAGTATTGCTACTGAAGGGAAGCCAGAGGTGATATGCCAGGTCTGGCAATGGCAGAAGACAAATGAAAAGCCTCTCATTTGATTACTCTAGGACAGTCCACCAACAGCCTGTAGAGATAATTCAGAAGCAGACAGTCTAGAGGTATGCAGGGCATTGTATGGGATGCACACGCACACATACAAACACATTGGCATAGTATACAGACACACACACATGCACAGAGTACATACACACACATGCAGACCAAGCTTTTTATCTGAGTATGCTAATCCCTGATCTCCAAACCGATGCAGCCAAAAAGTGCTTGGCTATACTATAGCCTATCACACATTACCAACCCAAACTAACACCTGGCGCTCATTTATAGTATGAGCACCCATTCCTGATTGCCAAACTGACACCACCGAACATTGCTTGGCTATAATATAGCAGAGGGCTTATTACAGATAAAATCTTTGCTGTGCCGCTCCGGAATCCCCATACAACTAGCCTGAGATTGGCAATACAATGGCAGAATGCTGGCACATAAATTACGCACTCAGTGCCGCCATAGCGGGATGTTGCATTGCAGCCTGTGGCAGCACCCTAATAACCAGGCATGTCAGGAGCCCATTTTAAAGGACTACTGTAGGGGGGAAAAAACAGAGTTACCTGGGGCTTCTAGTGATCACCCGCAGACGTCCTGTGCCCGCGCAACCACTCACCGATGCTCCGGTTCACTTCTGGAATTTCTGACTTTAATGTCGGAAAACCACTGTGCCTGCACGGCCGTGTCCTCGCTCCTGCTGACGTCACCAGGAGTGTACTGTGCAGGCACAGACCATACTGGACCTGCACAATACACTCCTGGTGCCATCAGCGGGAGCAAGGACACGGCAACGCATGCGCAGTGGTTTTCCGACTTTAAAGTCTGAAATTCCAGAAATGAACCGGAGCATCGGTGAGTGGCTGCACGGGCACAGGACATCTGCGGGGGACCATTAGAAGCCCCAGGTAAGTTCAACACATTTTCCCCCGACCCCCCCTACAGTACTCCTGAGCCAAAGATACTTACCTAAAGATAGGGAAAGCTCTGGTCCCTTGTAGCTGAGCGCAGACCCCCGGACGATTGCTGACAAGGGCTAGTTGGTCATCTAATTGGGGTCACAGTCCTTTTTTGTCACCAAGTGCAGCTGTACCTGTACAGCTAGCAGCATGACTGTGCTGGCAACAAAGAGGAGCACAGCCCCAATGTGCACGAAGGGGGTCCGCGCTCAGCGGCAGGGGACTATAGGACAGCAAGGGAAGCCTCAACAGGTTCCAGGGGCTTCCCTCGCTCTAGGTTTCTCTTTCTGAACCAGAGCTTCGGCTCAGGTTTACTTTAACTGTTGCGGTATATTCATTATTGGACGGTAAAAATGTATGTGTGTACGAAGTGCATGTAAATGTTACCTACGCAATGCGCACATTGCTTGTGTAATGCACTACACAAATAGCAACACATGTTAAACAAGTGATGTAAGCATTGTGTGTGTGTGTGTGTGTGTGTGTGTGTGGTTGAGTTGGGCTGTCACTAGGTGGGTGAAGCAAGCTATGCTGGCCACTCTGGGCAGAGTGGTTAGGGCCCTTTTCCACTGGCTGCGATCCAATTCAAGAAGCGGTTCGCAGCCGTTTCTCTAGTCGCTATAGCACCGCATGTAAATTGTGGTGCTCATTTTCCACTACAATGCTTCAATTTTGGTTCGGTTTTTGCCGATTCTCTTCGCGATTCTTGTTCAGTGGTAAAGCGGAACGCGGATAGTGGAAGATGGAGCTTGCAAGATTGCAAGCGCAAATCACCTGCATTTGCTAGTGGAAAAGGGTCCTAAAGGGAACCTAAACTGAGGATATGGACTTTTTCTTTTAAAATAATACCAGTTGTCTGACTCTCCTGCTGATACTGTGTCTCTAATACTTTTAGCCACAGCCCCTCAACAAGCATGCAGATCAGGTGCTCTGACTGAAGTCAGACTGGATTAGCTGCATGCTTGTTTCAAGTGTGTGATTCAGCCACTACTGCAGCCAAAGAGATCAGCAGGACTGCCAGGCAACTGGTATGGTTTAAAAGGAAACATCCATATGCATCTCAGTTTAGGTTCCCTTTAAGTTTGAGTGACACAGCAGCTTCTGCAGCACCACTGATGATGATATCAGCAGCGAGCAATCATGCTGTCTGAGGTAATGCTGCAGCATTGCTGCTGCTGAATCTTAGCCTCATTCAGAGACAGGGAGACGCAGACCCAGAGACGGTACACTACAATTTTTTCTTACTTACCCGGAGCTTCCTCCAGTCCCTCGCCGTCCCATTGCCTTCCGTTTGTCCACAATAAGCTCCGGTAACTGGCTTGTGTGTGCGTGGTGGGGGGCATGGTGGTGGGGGTTGAATAAGGATTGGCGCTATGCGGTGGGGGGGTCGGCACAGAGGGGTGGGGGTGCCACAGGTTTTCTTGCCTGGAGTGACAAAATGGCTAGAAACGCCCCTGTACGTACCTATACTGTGGAGCGCCTATGCCTGGCTAACTGTACTGTGGGGCACCTACGTCTGATTAACTATACTGTGGGCCACGTACGCCTGGCTACCTAGGCTAGGGAGAACAGAGGTGGCACAGGGGCACAAAAATTACGCATTGTGTGTATTTTGTGGGAACGCTGCTGCATTATATTTATGTTGTGGGAACACTGCAACATTATTAGTATTTTGGGGTAAACATTATTATTATGTATTTATATTGTACTACCATCTTCAGCAGTACTTCATAGAGTACATACTGTAGTCATGTCACTGACTGTCCTCAGAGGAGCTCACAATCTAATCCTACCATAAGCATATGTCCTACCATATTATTATTATTATGTATTTATATAGCAGTGATATCTTCTGCAGCACATTACAGAGTACGTAGTGAAGTCATGTCACTGATTGTCCTCAGAGGAGCTCACAATCTAATCCTACCATAATTATAGTCTAATGTCCTACTATATTATTATTATGTATTTACAGTATTTAGCAGTGACATCTTCTGCAGCACATTAGAGTACAGTCATGTCACTGATTGTCCTCAGAGGAGCTCACAATCTAATCCTACCATAGCCATAGTTTAATGTCCTACCATATTATTATGTATTTATATAGTACTGACCAGTGGCGTACCTACTGGGGATGCAACCCCATCGGCTGCAGGGGGGCCTGGGGGCCCACTGGGGCCCACCAGCCGTGTGCGGGGGAAGCGCTGCCGCCCCCCGATTGTGGGACCCCCCAGCCAGGTGTGGAACTGGCCGCAGCGTCTAATAGACGCCGGGCCAGTTCATTGCCCGTAGCCCGCAGTCTCCCGGGAGGCCGAGCAGGGCTACGGCAAGATGGCTGCCGAAGCCCTGCACTGGAGATTATTTGTGTCTCCAGTACAGGGCTTCAGGCGTCATCTTGTCATAGCCCTGCACTCTGCCTGTCAGCGCGGGAGATGTGCTGCTGGAGGATCGTCGAGGAGCTGCGCGCCAGATGCCGGGAGAGGAGACTTCTGCCAGGTGAGTGAATTGTTTTTTTTTTCACAGGTGCAATTGTTTTTTCTGATGTCTGCTGCCCACATTCCGATTTTCTGATGTCTGCTGCCCACATTGTGATTTTCTGGTAACTGCTGCTCACATTGCGATTTTCTGGTAACTGCTGCCCACATTGTGATTTTCTGGTATCTGCTGCCCACATTGCGATTTTCTGGTGTCTGCTGCCCACATTGCGATTTTCTGGTGTCTGCTGCCCACATTTCGAATTTCTGGTAACTGCTGCCCACATTACGATTTTCTGGTGTCTGCTGCCCACATTGTGATTTTCTGGTAAGTGCTGCTCACATTGCGATTTTCTGGTAACTGCTGCCCACATTGTGATTTTCTGGTAACTATCTGCTGCCCACATTGCGATTTTCTGGTGTCTGCTGCCCACATTGCGATTTTCTGGTGTCTGCTGCCCTGGTGTCTGCTGCCCACATTGTGATTTTCTGGTAACTGCTGCCCACATTGTGATTTTCTGGTAACTATCTGTTGCCCACATTGCGATTTTCTGGTGTCTGCTGCCCACATTGCGATTTTCTGGTGTCTGCTGCCCACATTACGAATTTCTGGTAACTGCTGCCCACATTACGATTTTCTGGTAACTGCTGCCCACATTGCGATTTTCTGGTGTTTGCTGCCCACATTGCGATTTTCTGGTAACTGCTGCCCACATTGCGAATTTCTGGTAACCGCTGCTCACATTGCGATTTTCTGGTAACTGCTGCCCACATCGTGATTTTCTAGTAACTGCTGCCCACATTGTGATTTTCTGGTAACTGCTGCCCACATTGCGATTTTCTGGTGCCTGCTGCCCACGTTGCAATTTTCTGGTGCCTGCTGCCCACATTGCGATTTTCTGGTGACTGCTGCCCACATTGTGATTTTCTGGTAACTGCTGCCCATATTGCAATTTTCTGGTAACTGCTGCCCACATTGCAATTTTCTGGTGCCTGCTGCCCACATTGCGATTTTCTGGTGATTGCTGCCCACATTGCAATTTTCTGGTGCCTGCTGCCCACATTGCGATTTTCTGGTGACTGCTGCCCACATTGCGATTTTCTGGTAACTGCTGCCCACATTGCGATTTTCTGGTAACTGCTGCCCAATTTGCAATTCATTTCTGGTGAAATGCTGCCCAATTTACGATTCATTTCTGGTGAAATGCTGCCCAATTTATGTTTAATTTCTGGTGAAATGCTGCCCACTTTACGATTATTTTATGGTGAAATGCTGCCCACTTTACGATTATTTTATGGTGAAATGCTGCCCAATTTACGATTATTTTATGGTGAAATGCTGCCCATTTTACGATTCATTTCTGGTGAAATGTTGCCCAATTAACGATTCATTTCAGTGTTGCCAACTCATCCCTTTAATTACTGACACATCTAAGTTATACAGGTTCTGGGGCTATTTGCACACAATCAGTGCCTTAACTGCATCTACCTAGCCACAAAACCTGTATAATTCATATGTGTCAGTAATTAAAGGGATGAGTTGGCAACACTGATTACAATTATTTGGCGCCTATGGGGGGGGGGGGGGCATCCTCATTTTCACAGGGGGGGGGGGGGGCTTTGATTTCTAGTTACGCCCCTGGTACTGACATCTTCTGCAGCACTTTGCAGAGAACATAGTCATGTTACTGACTTTTCTCAGAGGAGCTCACAATTTAATACCTACCACTATTTTATGGGAGAGAACACTGGCTAATGTGTTTTTATAGTGGGAACATTTCCTACTTGCTTGTTTAGGGTCACTTACTCATATCCGGGGAGGAAATATGGGCCCACTGACTTTGGGCTGCACTCTTATTAGGAAATTTTAATTGGCTACGCCCACTGTATGTTATGGACACGCCCACTGTATTATGTGGTCACGCCCATTTTTTTCGCCCACGGGGCCCAAACCCTAAATACAGCCCTGCGACCAGGGTTCAAAACATGGCTCTACCTGTTCAGCAAGTCAGTATCTATTTAGTAGGAGACCGTGGACAAGACTCCCTCACACTGCTCCCACCCATAGAGCACACGCTAGTGGCTGCAGCTCTAGTGCTTTGAGTCCGTCAGGAGAAAAGGGTGATATAAATGTTCTTTGTCTTGTCTAATGTGCCATTTAGCTGCCCAATTACTGGGAGCAAGCGCCTTTTATTTGCAAATTAATACAACTGTACCACACGTGTCAGTGGTTGACTCGCGGTGCAGTTACTGTCTGGTAAAAAAAAAAAACTCATATTATGTCTAGCGGGCGACTACAGCTTTCTCAGATGTGCTTGCATGAGATCACTGCCAATACTGAACGTAGGCAGCCAGCTGCATGTATCCAGCAAATACAGAGGGGCAGCTGGCAAGCTTCAGCAGTGGAAGAGCAGCCCAATAATTGCCATTACATTTCAAAAGGTGGGAAATGTATAATTTACATAATGTATACGAATATATTTACATTCTAATTTTATAAACATATATTTGGAGGCCCAGGTGACATTTTTTCCTGTTTAGAAATCTTTAAGTGTACTATGAGCTGTTTTCTACAGAAAAGTTTGTACAATGTCCTCCTGAAGGGTTTTACAGAAAGATAAGTGCATAATTCTCTGAGCGTCACCAAGAAAGTAAAGGGGAAACTTTTCTGCAGGGACAGTGACAGCAATAACAGCAATTAAAACAGATAAATTCTAGTTACTCGTCGTTCTATCCAAAGCTGAGAGGCATAAGTGGAGGTTCACATGAAACACTGGATGCTGCTGGAAATGCAAATTTAAAACAAGTGCGTTGCTATTTTAATGATCTCCTTGAGATCAGTGGCAATGGCAACTTTTTGTACTTTTACTGCTTTCTCTGTCCTCATTGAGGAGAACTTTACCAGTTTCTCTCCTTGGTTTAATGTGAACTGGCAAAAAAATGAGCCAACAATAAACATGCAACAGGAATTATAAAAAAAAAAAAAAAAAAAAAAGAGAGGTTTGTTAGAGAGACTGTAGGAACTAGTTCCGCATGATGATGAGAGGTTCAGGAAACTGTGTGACATGCAGAATATCATGCTTCAACCATCATAACAGACAGGGCCAGTTGAAGCCACACTGAGGCCAGGAGCCCAAATTAACCTGGGGGGCCTGTGACCCCACCACCCCAGCTCCCAAGCAAGCTGCTGACCACCCAAGTCTTCTCCTGCTTCAAGCATGTTCTCACCAGGACCTTTGCAAAGTTTTGTCAGCAATATCAACTCACCTGTCAGGTGTGCTGACCCACCCATGCTACCATCTTTATCCATCAATCCTCCCTCGCTGCCTCTTCTCAGTGACATGGCGTGAGTTATTATGCAGTGACACACACCAGGTCAATGAGGAGAGCCAGCCAGGATGGATTGTTGAAGATGGGAGCAGCGCGCAGGGACAGGTGAGTTGATTTCGCTGCCAAAACATTGCAGGGCCAGGGGAGGACATGCTTGTTCAGGGGGAGAGCTGGGGGGGGGGGGGGGGGCTGTCAGCACTCTGGGGGTATGGTATTGTTTTGTACTGGGGGGAGTTTTTTTGTCATAATTATTTGTATTATTTAATACTAGTAGACCTAGACGGGCTTTAGGTCTGTGTCGGAACTCTCCCGTCCCCTGGGACCACCGCCAGTCAGTGTGAATGCACGCGCACGCCACGCACACACACACCTGCCGCGCACGCACACGCCTGCCTGGTTGCCCCCCCCCCCCGCTCCCTGTCCCAAGGCTGTCCGTGTGGCACATGCGCAGTAGCGCAAAGCACGGACACACACAAACACACACATGGTTGCAGAAACACAGGGGGATTATTATAGAGGATGCTTTGTACCATTCATATTAAATTTCAAACAGTGATATGATCCTTCAAAGGGAAAAGATGACCCCTCAAATTTCCCTTTTTTATAATGACTCTGCCAGTGTCACATTTTTCCTCTCACTCATAATAATAAACACCAAGGGATGCAGCCGCGGGGGGTGCCAGGGCCCTTGTTGTGGCCTTTTTCGGGGGCAGCACATGAGGTGGGAACAATGGCCATGCACAGCGGCGGGGAAGGGGGCCCCCTCCCTCACCTTGGGCTCCCCTGCCAGATCTCCCACCTCTAGCATTAAAGGCAGCAGCAAGCAGGCATGAAACGCGGACATACATCCACGTTCCATGTGGCGGAGGTTCTTCCCTTAAGCACCTGATGCTACTTCCTGTTAATCAAGAAGTAGCATCAGGTGCTTACTGAGAACCTCCGCCGCAAGGAATGCAAAAGTATGTCCACGTTCCATGCCATCCGCAGTCCATGTCTGCTTGCTTCTGCCATCAATACTGGAGGGGGAAGCTCTAATGGGGGAGCCCAAGGCAAGGGAGGGAGGAAGTGGGATCCCCTCCGCTGTGTGTGGCCATTGCTCCCTCCCTCATGTGCTGTGCTCCGGGACACCTAACTGGATAACTATACTAGGGTCACCTACACCTAGCTATACTGAGGGCACCTATACCAGGCTATACTGGGGGAACCTATACCTGTCTATACTGGGAGCACCTATACCTGTCTGTACAGGGGTCACCTATACTTGTCTATACTGGGGGCACCTATGCCTGGCTATTTTGGGGGCACCTCTACCTGGCTACATTGTGGCAACTATACCTGGCAATACTTTGGTCACCTGTGCCTGACTCTACTAGGGGCACCTATACCTGGCTATACTGAGGGCACCTATACCTGGCTATACTGGGGACACCTACACCTGTCTATACTAGGAACACCTATTCCTGTCTATACTGGGGGCACCTATACCTGTCTATACTGGGGGCACCGATGCCTGGCTATACTGGGGGGCATCTATACCTGGCTATACTGGAGGCACCTATACCTAGCTAAACTGAGGGCACCTATACCTGGCTATCTATACCTGGACCACCTATACCTATTTATACTGGGGTCACCTTTACCTAGTTGTACTGGGGGCTTCTATACCTGTCTATACTGGGGGCACCTATGCCTGGCTATACTAAGGGCGCCTTTACTTGGCTATACTGGGGGCACCTATGCCTAGCTGTACTGGGGCACCTATACCTGTCTATACAAGGGTCACCTATACCTGGCTATATTGGGGGCACCTATACCTAGCTATAATGGGGGCATCTATACCTGGCTATACTGGGAGCACCTATACTTGGATACACTGGGGGCACCTATACCTAGCTATACTGAGGGCACCTATACTTGGCTATCTATACTGGGGCCACCTATACCTAGTTATAATGGGGTGCCTATAACTGGCTATACTGGGGGCGCTTATACCTGGCTATACTGGAGGCACCTATACATGGCTAGAGATGACCCGAACAGTTAGCCGGCGGACAGTTCCTGGCGTATATCAGCTGTTCATGCCCCAGGCGGGCGGCAAGCACATGGCGTGTTCGACCCGTCCCCTATACATCATCATTGAGCTAAACTTTGACCCCTTACCTTTGTCAGTCAGCAGACACATGGCAGCCAATCAGAAGAGATGGCCCGAACCTCCGATTTTGGTTCGCGAACCTCCGCAAAAGTTCGGTTTGCGCGAACTTTCTCGAACCGCAATAGAATTCAATGGGGAGGCGAACCTTGAAAACTAGAAAAATGTATGCTGGCCACAAAAGTGATGGAAAAGATGTTTCAAGGGGTCTAACACCTTGAGGGGGGCATGGCGGAGTGGAATAGACGCCAAAACTCCCAGGGAAAAATCTGGATTGGACGCAAAGCAGCGTTTTAAGGACAGAAAGCACATTAAATGCTAAATTGCAGGCCTAAAGTGCTTTAAAACATCTTGCATGTGTATACATCAATCAGGGAGTGTATGTAGAGTACTGCTTCACACTGACCCACCAAACTCACTGTGTAACGCACCGCAAACAGCTGTTTGTGTAGTGACGGCCGTGCTGGACTGGTGCGTACCATGGCGAGAGTGCAGGCCATGGCGGTTTTCAAGCCCATATGGTCGCCGGGCTGAGGTAGCTAAATGACAGAACAGTGACTGTCCAGCTGATCAAATTTGGTCTGTCCACAATGAAGCCACGACCTTATTATCTTGGGTGTGTCCCCCCTGAGACACTCATACATCCGGCGGTCATTGCTTCATTGTGATGCGCAAGCCCCTTCACCGCGGCAAGGTAATGATCACGAAGGGGAATTGGCACATGTACATGCCTTTTGTATTCAGGAATCCACCTGGAGTCCTGGACCCTGTTGGTGGTGGCGGAGAAGGCAGTCAAGTGGCCTGCGGGCAGAGGTGCTGTGTGGGGAGCGACTTAGTCTTGGGGCAGGCAGTCACACGGCGTGCAGGCAGAGATGCTGTGTGTGGGAACTGACTTAGTCTTGGGGCGGGCAGTAGGCCTCCGGGATCCATGCCTCATTCATTTTGATAAAGGTGAGGTACTGAACACTTTTGTGACTGAGGCGACTTCTTGTCTCAGTGACAATGCCTCCAGCTGCGCTGAAGGTCCTTTCTGATAGGACGCTTGAGGCAGGGCAAGACAGAAGTTGGATGGCAAATTGGGACAGCTCTGGCCACGGGTCAAGCCTGCGCACCCAGTAGTCCAATGGTTCTGTGCCATGGCCGTGTAAGACCACCTGAAATGCCCACACAACTTCCTGGCCTGCTTCAGTCCTCTATGCCTAGGTACTTTGACACAAATCTTTGAATGACTAGATTCAGCACATGTGCCATGCAGGGAACATGTGTCAGCTTTCCCAAATTCAAAGTGGAAAGGAGATTGCTGCCGTTGTCACACACCACGTTGCCGATCTCCAGCTGGTGCGGGGTCAGCCACTGATCCACCTGTTTGTTAAGAGCAGCCAGGAGAGCTGCTCCAGTGTGACTCTCCGCTTTGAGGCAAGACATGTCTAAGATGACCTGACACCATTGTACCTGGCATGCAGCATAGGCCCTGGGGAGATGGGGCTGTGTAGATGGAGAGGAGATCGCGGCACCAGTCAAGGAGGAGGAGGAAGATGACGACAGCGAAGAGGATGTAGCAGGCGGAGAGGAGGTGGCAGGAGGCCTGCCTGCAAGCCATGGAGGTGTCACAAGTTGGTCCGCTGCACAGCCACGTACTCCCTGCTTGTCAGCGGTCACCAGGTTGACCCAATGGGCTGTGTAAGTAATGTAGCGGCCCTGACCGTGCTTGGCAGACCAGGCATCCGTGGTCAGATCGACCCTTGACCCACGAGTGAGTATAATGACCCTTGGCACACGAGTGAGTATAATGGCCGGCGGGGCCTGCCTTTTATAAGGGAAGGGGGGGTGTAGCTTGATTGGCTACAATGTGCCTGCTGACTGTGATGTAGAAGGTCAAAGTTGACTCTAATGGTGCATTATGGGGGCGAACCGAACTTCCAGAAAAGTTTGCGAACCACCGGAAGTTTGCCGGGAACCGTTCGCCGGCGAGCCATTCGGGCCATCTCAACCAGTCTGATGTGTCCTTTGGACTTCATGATGGTGTTGCTCCCAATATTATCTTAGACAACCTCTGAGGCCGTCACAGAGCAGCTGTATTTGTACTGACATTAGATTACACACAGGTGCACTCTATTTAGTCATTAGTACTCATCAGGCAATGTCTATGGGCAACTGACTGCACTCAGACCAAAGGGGGGCTGAATAATTACGCACACTCCACTTTCCAGTTATTTATTTGTAAAAAATTTTTGGAATCATGTATGATTTTCATTCCACTTCTCACGTGTACACCACATTGTATTGGTCTATCACGTGGAATTCCAATAAAATTGATTCATATTTGTGGCAGTAATGTAACAAAATGTGGAAAACTTAAAGGGGGACGAATACTTTTGCAAGCCACTGTAGGACCTCCCTTAATATAAAATGAGCTCTACCCTATAATCCATATTCCTTTTTTAGTCCTCGCCGCTGGATAGGACATCAGGACTTCAGATTGTTCATTTTTCTTTTTCACACTTTGCGGACATTCAGCAGAGAAACAACTTGCCGGTGAGACGCTTGATATGTGATAGCCTGACTCGCTGCAATTCGACCCTGGTCATGTTCTCTCTCCTGCTAGAACAGGAGAAAGCCGTCACCCAGTACCTGTACAATTACAGTAAAAGGACACAATCTGGAAAGATGGGGATGTTGTGGCCCAACAACTGGACACTAGAGATGTCGCGAACCTCCGATTTTTAATAAACACAGAGAAGGTTTGGATCAGCACCCATCAAATAGAGAGAAGCGTGTGCCCAAGCTTATGGCGTTCCACACCACTGGAGCCGTTAATTCAGTAGATCCACATGGAGCAGGCACCAGCAATGAAAGTAATCGTCTCTTTATTAATCACATCAGTTAAAATCAGCAGTGATATAACAACGACAGACCGCTGTTTCGAGCCATCGTGCTCTTTATCAAGTTGTCAGAACTGCAATACAAACATTCACCTTCCACCCCTCCTTATATACAAAAGCAGCACCAATCAGTGGTCAGTGTTTGAATCAACCAATCACAGTGCATAGACAGCACGGAGGACCTGATGGGGAACTGTGTGATACTCCAAAAAGCACACCCCTTTAGGTCAAACCACTCGTTGTTATAACACTGCTGATTTGAACTGATGTGAACTGTGAACTGATGTGATTAATAAAGAGACGATTACTTTCATTGCTGGTACCTGCTCCATGTGGATCCTCTGATTTTTAATTCGCGAACCCCGTTCGTGAACTTTCGCGGAAGGTTCGGTTTGTGCAAACTTTTGCGAACCGCAATAGACTTCAATGGGGAGGCGAACTTTGAAAACTGGAAACACTTATGCTGGCCAGAAAAGTGATGGAAAAGATGTTTCAAGGGGTCTAACACCTGGAGTGGGGCATGGCGGAGTGGCATACACGCCAAAAGTCCCTGGGAAAAATCTGGATTTGACGCAAAGCAGCGTTTTAAGGACAGAAAGCACATTAAATGCTAAATTGCAGGCCTAAAGTGCTTTCAAACATCTTGCATGTGTATACATCAATCAGGGAGTGTAATTAGAGTACTGCTTCACACAGACACAACAACAGTGACTGTCCAGCTGATCAAATTTGGTCTGACCACAATGAAGCAACGACCTTATTATCTTTGGTGTGCCACCCCCACCCGAGACACTCATATAGTCATCATCGGTCATTGCTTCATTGTGGTACGCAAGCACCTTCACCGCGGCAAGGTAATGATCACGAAGGGGAATGGGCACATGTACATGCCTTTTGTTTTGTTGTTGCAGCCACCCACAGTGCAGCCAGAAAAATTAGGCAGACATGTACGCGCACCAGAAAAATTAGTATAGCGGCCGCTGCTAGCAGCGGCCTTAACAATTCAGGAATCCGCCTAGAGTCCTGGACCCTGTTGGTGGTGGCGGAGAAGGCAAGCAGCCTGCAGGCAGAGATGCTGTGTGTGGGGATTGACTTAGTCTTCGGGCGGGCAGTAGCCCTCCGGGATCCATTCATTTTGATAAAGGTGAGGTACTGAACACTTTTGTGACTTAGGCGACTACTCTTCTCAGTGACAATGCCTCCAGCTGCACTGAAGGTCCTTTCTGACAGGACGCTTGCGGCAGGGAAAGAGAGAAGTTGGATGGAAAATTGGGACAGCTCTGGCCACAGGTCAAGCCTGCGCACCCAGAAGTCCAAGGGTTCACCGTCGCTGCTCTCAGTGTCTACATCCACAGTTGAGGCCAGGTAGTCGGCTACCTGCCGGTCCAGGCGTTGGTGGAGGGTGGATCCGGAAGGGCTACAGCGAGGCGTTGGACTAAAGAATGTCCGCATGTCCGACATCATCATAAGATCGCTGGAGCGTCCTGTCCTTGCCTGCATGGACATGGGAGGAGGAGGATTACTGGCAGTGGTACCTTTATTGCGTTGTGCTGTCACATCACCCTTAAACGCATTGTAAAGCATACTTGCCAGCTTGTTCTGTAAGTGCTGCATCTTTTCCGCCTTCTGTCGAGTTGGCAACAGGTCCGCCACTTTGTGCCTGTACCAAGGGTCTAGTAGCGTGGTCACCCAGTACAGGTCATTCCCCTTGAGTTTTTTTTATACGGGGGTCCCTCAACAGGCTGGACAACATGAAAGAGGCCATCTGCACAAAGTCGGATCCAGACGTACTATCCATCTCCTCTTGCTCTTCCTGAGTGACGTCATGTAAGTCCTCTTCCTCCTTCCAGCCACGAACAATACCACAGGAAAGTGGAGCAGCACAAGCCCCCTGTGACAGCTGCTGTGGTTGTTCTTCTGCCGCCACCTCTTCCTCCTCCACAGCAACACCTTCCTCATCATCCGAGTCTGACTCTTCTTCTTCCCCACACGACTCCTCTTCTTCCTTCCCTCCCCCCCTTTGTGCTGCCGCAGGTGTTGAGGAAACATCTGGTTCGGATGAAAATTGCTCCCACGACTCCTCCTGCCGTAACTGTTCTTATTCACGCTCCTCCACAGCTTTATCCACCACTCTATGCACGGCACGCTCCAGGAAGTAAGCGTAGGGGATCAAGTAGCTGATGGTGCCTTCAGCGCGACTCACCCGGTTGGTCACCTCTTCAAACAGCTGCATGATCCTGCATGCATTTCGCATCAGTGTCCAGTTGTTGGACGCAGTGGCGTCCCTACAATAGAGCGCAGGGGGGCGGGGCGCACCGGGTGTCAGACACCCAGGGGGGTGTCGCCACGACCCCCCACAGCAGCACAGCCGGAGGGAGAAGCAGGGCTAGAAGGAGGGGCTGTGGAGGCAGCGGTGGGGAGGGGGGAAATATCCCCCCCTCCCTCACCTGGGACCCCTCCTTCTGCCTCTCTCTCCCCCTCCAGGATAGCGGCGATAAGTGCGGGGCGGCCGGAGAAGTGCTGTGGGTGCATTGCACCCAGGCACCGGGCTGTGCTTGCCCCCAGTCTGGTCTTCACCGGTGCCCGCTGCCTCCCCCTCGGTCGCCGCTCTCTCCCCCTGGCCGCCTGCAGCATCAGACCTCATCAGCGGGCGGCCAGATAGAGCGGGCGCCGGCGCTAGGACCTAGCGGACACCGCTCATGCGGAAGTGACATCACTTCCGCATAGCGGTGCGCCCGCCGCCCGCTCTAAGGTCGGGTCGCCCACTGATAGAGAGGTCTGCTGCTGCGAGGTGAGGGGTCCCTGTCACTCACTACCTACCTAGCCTGGGGGCACCTGTCACTCACTGGGGGTCCCTGTCACTCACTACCTACCTAGCCTGGGGGCACCTGTCACTTACTGGGGGTCCCTGTCACCCACTACCTACCTAGCCTGGGGGCACCTGTCACTCACTGGGGGCACCTGTCACTCACAACCTACCTAGCCTGGGGGCACCTGTCACTCACTGGGGGTCCCTGTCACTCACTACCTACCTAGCCTGGGGGCACCTGTCACTTACTGGGGGTCCCTGTCACTCACTACCTACCTAGCCTGGGGGCACCTGTCACTCACTGGGGGTCCCTGTCACTCACTACCTACCTAGCCTGGGGGCACCTGTCACTTACTGGGGGTTCCTGTCACTCACTACCTACCTAGCCTGGGGGCACCTGTCACTTACTGGGGGTCCCTGTCACTCACTACCTACCTAGCCTGGGGGCACCTGTCACTCACTGGGGGTCCCTGTCACTCACTACCTACCTAGCCTGGGGGCACCTGTCACTTACTGGGGGTCCCTGTCACTCACTACCTACCTAGCCTGGGGGCACTTGTCACTCACTGGGGGCACCTGTCACTCACTACCTACCTAGCCTGGGGGCACCTGTCACTCACTGGGAGTCCCTGTCACTCACAACCTACCTAGCCTGGGGGCACCTGTCACTCACTGGGGGTTCCTGTCACTCACTACCTACCTAGTCTGGGGGCACCTGTCACTCACTGGGGTCCCTGTCACTCACTAGCTAGCCTGGGGGCACCTGTCACTCACTGGGGTCCCTGTCACTCACTAGCTAGCCTGGGGGCACCTGTCACTCACTGCGGGTCCCTGTCACTCACTACCTACCTAGCCTGGGGGCACCTGTCACTTACTGGGGGTCCCTGTCACTCACTACCTACCTAGCCTGGGGGCACCTGTCACTCACTGGGGGTCCCTGTCACTCACTACCTACCTAGCCTGGGGGCACCTGTCACTCACTGGGGGTCCCTGTCACTCACTACCTACCTAGCCTGGGGGCACCTGTCACTCACTGGGGGTCCCTGTCACTCACTACCTACCTAGCCTGGGGGCACCTGTCACTCACTGGGGGTCCCTGTCACTCACTACCTACCTAGCCTGGGGGCACCTGTCACTTACTGGGGGTCCCTGTCACTCACTACCTACCTAGCCTGGGGGCACCTGTCACTCACTGGGGGCACCTTTCACTCACTACCTACCTAGCCTGGGGGCACCTGTCACTCACTGGGAGTCCCTGTCACTCACTACCTACCTAGCCTGGGGGCACCTGTCACTCACTGGGGGCACCTGTCACTCACTACCTACCTAGCCTTGGGGCACCTGTCACTCACTGGGGGTCCCTGTCACTCACTACCTAGCTAGCCTGGGGGCACCTGTCACTCACTGGGGGTCCCTGTCACTCACTACCTAGCTAGCCTGGGGGCACCTGTCACTCACTGGGGGGTCCCTGTCACTCACTACCTACCTAGACTGGGGGCACCTGTCACTCACTACCTAAAGGGCTCCCTGTCACTCACTACCTAAAGGGCTCCCTGTCACTCACTACCTAAAGGGGCTCCCTGTCACTCACTACCTAAAGGGGCTCCCTGTCACTCACTACCTAAAGGGGGTCCAGGCTGGCTACATATACTGGGGACACTGGCTGTTTGTCATTATGTGCATTTACTGGTGAAAAGCTGTCTCTTATTATGTGCATTTGCTGGTGAAAAGCTATCTCTTATTATGTGCATTTACTGGTGAAAAGCGGTTTCTTATTATGTGCATTTACTGGTGAAAAGCGGTTTCTTATTACGTGCATTTACTGGTGAAAAGCGGTCTCTTATTATGTGCATTTACTGGTGAAAAGCGGTCTCTTATTATGTGCATTTACTGGTGAAAAGCGGTCTCTTATTATGTGCATTTGCTGGTGAAAAGCTGTCTCTTATTATGTGCATTTACTGGTGAAAAGCGGTTTCTTATTATGTGCATTTACTGGTGAAAGGCTGTCTGTCATTACGTGCATTTACTGGTGAAACGGTGTCTCTTATGTGCATTTAGTGGGGAAATTTTGTCAGTAAAAATAATCTTTTGTCCGTAAATTTTTAGGTATTTGTCAGTAAAAAATAACGTGAAAGGTTGGCAACACTGGCAGGCTGCGTGGCGCAACGGGAAAGATACAGGCAGCCCACCTCACACTTGGGCTTGGCGGGGGGAGGAGCCGACGATAGCGAGCGAGAGTACGGTGGCCGCAAGCAGCCATAAATACGCAGTGTGTGACTGTGTCGCACTCGCAGAGCCTCTCAGCCTGAATCAGTCCAGAGACTCGCAGGCAGCCAAAGCCAGCCAGGAGCAAGCCCATGGAAGAGGGGTAGGAATGGAGTATCGCATGCATGCGTAAAGAGGTGGAAGGTGTGGGTGTGATGAGGCAGGACATGGGTGTGGTTATGTGGTTGGGCGCGGTTAATTTAACCACTCCCATAGGCACCAGAGAAAATCTTGCACCCAGGTGCCAGGCACCCCAGGCTCTCACCCCTGGGCGTATGGACAATTACTTACTTGATTTCTGCGTTCCAAGCGTGGAGCGCAGCGTCATGACGTTACAGGTCTCCGTCTTCAATGCCGCCCACTGTGCTTCCTGATTAGCGGAAGCACAGTGGGTGGCAGTGGAGGCGGAGACCTGTAACGTCATGACACTTGGATCTCCCCACCGCTACCTCCACAGTCCCTCCATCTAGCCCTGCTTCCCCCTCCTGGGGCACCTACACTGGGGGCAACTAAACTAGCTTACTGGGGGCAACTATACCAGCTATACTGGGGGCAACTATACTAGCCATACTGGGGGCAACTATACTAGCCATACTGGGGGCAACTATACTAGCTTCCTGGGGACAACTATACTTACTGGGGGCAACTATATTAGCTATACTGGGGCAACTAAACTATACTAGCTATACTGGGGGCAACCAAACTATACTAGCTATACTGGGGACAACTATACTGGCTGGGGCAACTATAATAGCTATACTGGCTGGGGCAACTATACTAGCTATACTGGGGGCAGCTATCCTGGCTGGGGGGCAACTATACTAGCTATACTGGCTGGGGGCAACTATACTAGCTGTACTGGCTGGGGGAAACTATACTAGCTGTACTGGCTGGGGGCAACTATACTAGCTGTACTGACTGGGGGCAACTATACTAGCTATACTGTCTGGGGGAAACTATACTAGCTATACTGTCTGGGGGCAACTACACTAGCTATACTGGCTGGGGCGACCATACTAGCTATACTGGGGCAACTATACTAACTATACTGGGGCAACTATACTAACTTCATTGGGGCAACTAGCTTCACTGGGGGCAACTATACTAGCTACACTGGGGGCAACTGTACTAGCTATACTGGGGGCAGCTATACTGGGGGCAACTATATTACCTACACTAAGGGCAACTATACTAGCTATATTGGGGGCAACTATACTAGCTATACTGGGGCCGCTATTCTGGAGGGGGAAGAGAGAGGCAGAAGGAGGGGGCCCAGGTGAGGGAGGGGGGGATATGTCCCCCCTCCCCACCGCTGCCTCCACAGCCCCTCCATCTAGCCCTGCTTCCCCCTCCTGGGGGTACAGCCTTCATATCACTCTCATCCTGGGTTCACTTTAAATTAGTTAGCTCCGCCCTCATCTGGTCATGGCCATGCCCATTTTCCACCGCAGCGCGCTTTGCGCGCCGCAATTTATAGCCACGCCCATTTTTTTTTGGGGGGGCGTGTCTTTTAATACCCAGCACCGGGTGTCAAATGCCCTAGGTACGCCACTGGTTGGACCACAACATCCCCATCTTTCCAGATTGTGTCCTTCTACTGTAATTGTACAGGTACTGGGTGACGGCTTTCTCCTGGTCTGGCAGGCGAGAGAACATAAGCAGGGTCGAATTCCAGCAAGTCGAGCTATCGCATATCAAGCGTCTCATCGGCAAGTTGTTTATCTGCTGAATGTCCGCAAAGCGTGCCATGACCACCTGAAATGCCCACACAACTTCCTGGCCTGCTTCAGGACATCCTCTAAGCCTGGGTACTTTGAAACAAATCTTTGAACGACCAGATTCAGCACAGGCGCCATGCAGGGTACATGTGTCAGCTTTCCCAAATTCAAAGCGGAAAGGAGATTGCTGCCGTTGTCACACACCACGTTGGCGATCTCCAGCTGGTGCGGGGTCAGCCATTGCTCCACCTCTTTGTTAAGAGCAGCCAGGAGAGCTGGTCCAGTGTGACTCTCTTTGAGGCAAGACATGTCTAAAATGGCGCGACACCGTCGTACCTGGCATGCAGCATAGCCTCTGGGGAGATAGGGCTGTGCAGCTGGAGAAGAGGAGATGGCAGCACCACTAGAGTTGAACTGCCACTCAGCCAAGGAGGAGGATGACAGCGAAGAGGATGTAGCAGGAGGAGAAGGAGAGGAGGTGGCAGGAGGCCTGCCTGCATGCCGTGGAGGTGTCACAAGTTGGTCCGCTGCACAGCCACGTACTCCCTGCTTGCCATCGGTCACCAGGTTGACCCAATGGGCTGTGTACATAATGTAGCGACCCTGCCCATGCTTGGCAGACCAGGCATCCGTGGTCAGGTGGACGCTCTTCGCCAGAGATGACACCACTTGCCTCTGAACTGCACGATACAGTTTGGGTATGGCCTTTTTAGAAAAATAATTGTGGCCTGGTATCTTCCACTGCGATGTCCCAATGGCCACAAATTTACGGAAAGCCTCAGACTACACCAGCTTGTATGGTAATAGCTGATTAGCTAATAGTTCCGCCACGCCAGCTGTCAGATGCCGGGCAAGAGGGTGACTGGCAGAAATTGGCTTCTTCCGCTCAAAAACTTCCTTCACGGACACCTGGCTGCTATGGGCAGAGGAGCAGGAACCGCTCAAGGGCAGAGGCGGTGTGGAGGAGGGTGCCCGTGAAGGTGCAAGGGAGAAAGCGGCTGAAGATGATGCACCTGAAGGAGGAAGAGGAGGCAGAGGGTGGCTTGTCTTTTGGGTGCTGCTTTTTCTCAGGTGTTCTGGCCATAGCTGTTTCTGCCTTTTCTCCAGGTGCCTTCGTAAGGCACTTGTCCCTACGTGAGTGTTGGCCTTTCCACGGCTCAATTTTTGAAGGCAGAGACCACAGATGGCTTTGTTCCGATCTGAGGCACACACGTTAAAATTTTTTCGAACCGCTGAGCCCCCCTGGGGTGATGGCACTATGGTGGCATCAGCAGCTGACGTTGAAGGGCATGTTGGCTGGCTGTCCATAGCTGGCGATACATGGTGCCGGACACTGCCCCCAGCTGTTTCTGAGGACGAGCTCCCTCTGCTTCTTTCATGGACTCGTCTCCTCCTACTTCTCTCTGACATCCCCTCTGAACTATCCCCCTGGTCATCTCCTCTATTGGGAACATACGTGGCATCCGTATAATCGTCATCATAACCCTCCTGCCCAGCTTCGCTTTCCTCAGATACCTCCAAAACTGCACCAACACCAGGTACTTCATCATCCCCCTCCTCACACGTTACGTCCATACTATCGCCACCTAACTCAGACGTATGAGGTGGTGTAACTTGCTTAGCGCCTTCATCTTGTTGTAGCAGTATTGGCTGTGAATCAGTAATTTCCACACCAAATAACTCCTGCGAGGTGTCAAATGCAGCGGATGTGGTGCTTGTAGTAGCGCTGGTGGCAGCGGGAGATGAGGTGTTCTGTGGTAAATAGTCAAGCACGTACTGACAATCTTGGGAAGTGATGGCACATTCCTTCTTCTGAGCACTGTACTTTGGGCCAGGGCCGCACGAAATCACATCAACACGACCTCGCTCAGACCTGCCGGTGCCAGGGGGCCTTCCTCTGGGTCTGCCTCTACCTCTTCCTCTACCTGGTTTGTCCACTTCGTCCATCTCGGGGGGATGCTAGGTATATGCAGTAAGGTGGATTCACTGAACACAAAAAGTAGTTATATGCAGTGAGATGGGTTCACTGAACACAAAAATGTAGTTATATGCAGTGAGGTGGGTTCACTGAACACAAAAGGTAGTTAGATGCAGTGAGGTGGGTTCACTGAACACAAAAGGTAGTTAGATGCAGTGAGGTGGGTTCACTGAACACAAAAGGTAGGTAGATGCAGTGAGGTGGGTTCACTGAACACAAAAGGTAGTTATGTGCAGTGAGGTGGATTCACTGAACACAAAAGGTAGTTAGTTATGTGCAGTGAGGTGGGTTCACTGAACACAAAAGGTAGTTAGATGCAGTGAGGTGGGTTCACTGAACACAAAAGGTAGGTAGATGCAGGGAGGTGGGTTCACTGAACACAAAAGGTAGTTATATGCAGTGAGGTGGGTTCATTGAACACAAAAGGTAGGTAGATGCAGTGAGGTGGGTTCACTGAACACAAAAGGTAGTTAGATGCAGTGAGGTGGGTTTACTGAACAAAAAAGGTAGTTAGATGCAGTGAGGTGGGTTCACTTAACACAAAAGGTACTTATATGCAGTGAGGTGGGTTCACTCAAAACAACAGCTAGGCATATGCAGTGAGTGAGGTGGGTTCACTGAACACAAAAGGTAGTTATATGCAGTGAGGTGGGTTCACTCAACACAAAAGGTAGTTATATGCAGTGAGGTGGGTTCACTGAACACAAAAGGTAGGTAGATGCAGTGAGGTGGGTTCACTGAACACAAAAGGTAGTTATATGCAGTGAGGTGGGTTCATTCAACACAAAAGGTAGTTAGTTATATGCAGTGAGGTGGGTTCACTGAACACAAAAGGTAGGTAGATGCAGTGAGGTGGGTTCACTCAACACAAAAGATAGTTAGCTGCAGTGAGGTGGGTTCACTCAACACAAAAGGTAGTTAGATGCAGCGAGGTGGGTTCACTCAACACAAAAGGTGCAGTGAGGTGGGTTCACTAAACACAAAAGGTAGGTAGATGCAGTGAGGTGGGTTCACTCAACACAACAGCTAGGTAGATGCAGTGAGGTGGGTTCACTCAACACAAAGATAGGTATATGCAGTGATGAGGTGGGTTAACTAAACACAACAGGTACTAGGTATATGCAGTACTGGGTATTAAATGTGCCACACAGGTAGTCACTGAATGTGGTGGGCCGCTGGCAGTGGCACACACACAGTATGAATTATTAAGGCTGTCTATGCAACACAAGTGTCAGTGGGACACACAGAAGAAGAAAAAATAGATCACAAGAACAGGATTAGCTCTGAAAAGAGCTGTTGTGGGGTGCTATTACAGCAATAAGATTTAGCCAGGAGCAAGCTAACAAGCCAAGAGCCTAACTAATCTTTCCCTAGGAGAAACAATCTGCAGCAGCTCGCCCTACTCTGACTATTGCAGGCACACGAGTGAGTGTAATGGCCGGCAGAGCCTGCCTTATATAAGGGGGGAGTGGCTCCAGGGCTGAGTGTAGCCTGATTGGCTACAATGTGCCTGCTGACTGTGATGTAGAGGGTCAAAGTTGACCCTCAAAGAGCATTATGGGGCGAATTGAACTTTCGGGAAGGCGGCGAAGGCGAACCACCCGAAGTTCGCCTGGAACCGTTCGCTGGCGAACCGTTCGGGCCATCTCTACTGGACACTGATGTGAAATGCATGCAGGCTCATGCGGCCGTTTGAGGAGGTGACCAACCTGGTGAGTCGCAGTGAAGGCACCATCAGCGACTTGATCCCGTACGCTTACTTCCTGGAGCATGCTGTGCGTAGAGTGGTGGATCAAGCTGTGGAGGAGCGTGAACAGGAACAGTTATGGCAGGAACAGTTGTGGGAGCAATTTTGATCAGAACCAGATGTTTCCTCAGCACCTGCGGCAGCACAGAGGGGGCAGAAGGAGGAAGAGTCGTGCGGGGAAGAGGAGTCAGACTCGGATGATGAGGAAGGTGTTTCTTCGGAGGAGGAAGAGGCGGCGGCAGAAGAACAACCGCAGCAGGTGTCGCAGTGGGCTTGTGCTGCTCAACGTTCCCATGGTATTGTTCGTGGCTGGGGGGAGGAGGAGGACTTATGTGACGTCACTGAGGAAGAGCAAGGGAAGATGGAGAGTACGTCTGGATCCAACTTTGTGTAGATGGCGTCTTTCATGCTGTCCAGCCTGTTGAGGGACCCCCGTATAAAAAACTCAAGGGGAATGACCTGAACTGGGTGGCCATGCTCCTAGATCCTCGGTATAGGCACAAAGTGGCGGACATGTTACCAACTCACCTGAAGGCAGAAAGGATGCAGCACATGCAGAACAAGCTGGCAGGTATGCTTTACAGTGCGTTTAAGGGTGATGTCACAGCACAATGAAATAAAGGTAACACTGCCAGTAATCCTTCTCCCATGTCCATGCAGGCAAGGACAGGACGCTCCAGCAATCTCATGGTGATGTCGGACATTCTTTAGTCAAACGCCTTGCCTTAGCCCTTCCGGATCCACCGTCCACCAACGCCTGGACCGGCAGGTAGCCGACTACCTGGCTTTAAGTGTGGATGTAGACACTGTGAGCAGCAATGAACCCTGGGCTGCACAAAGTTGGCCTTTATGGAAGAGTGGCAAGAAGAAAGCCATTGTTAACAGAAAAGCATAAGAAGTCCTGTTTGCAGTTTGCCACAAGCCATGTGGGGGACACAGCAAACATGTGGAAAAAGGTGCTCTGGCCAGATGAGACCAAAGTGGAACTTTTTGGCCAAAATGCAAAACACTATGTGTGTCGGAAAACTAATACTGCACATCAGTCTAAACACACCATCCCCACTGTTAAATATGGTAGTGGCAGCATTATGCTCTGGGGGTGCTTCTCTTCAGCAGGGACAGGGAAGCTGGTCAGAGTTGATGGGAAGATGGATTGAGCCAAATACAGGGCAATCTTGAAAGAAAACCTCTTGTAGTCTGCAAAAGACTTAAGACTGGGGTAGAGGTTCACCTTCCAGCAGGACAATGACCCTAAACATAAAGCCAGGGCAACAATGGAATGGTTTAAAACAAAACAGATCCATGTGTTAGAATGGCCCAGTCAAAGTCTAGATCTAAATCCAATCGAGAATCTGTGGCAAGATTAGAAAACTGCTGTTAACAAACGCTGTCCATCTAATCTGACTGAGCTGGAGCCGAATACTTTTGCAAGCCACTGTATCTGGCAGTTGGAGGTGGAAAACTGCCCATCTGTATGCTGCCATGGAGATACCAGGGAAAGTAAAGTATTTAGTTGCTCTCTTGGCATGGGTCATAAAACTCTTGCAAACTCAGTTTTCTATTAGTCAGTAATCAAGGGTGAGGGGTTTTTATTTCTTTTTTTTTCTTCTGTATGCTCCTTATTTCACACTATTTTGGATTCTGCCTTTTGCTCTACTGCTTTATTTTTAGAGGTCTTCGTTTTTGGATTTTTTTTCTTGGTGTATTGTTGCTTTTTATTGTATCATGTATAAAGGCGTCTATTAACCCTTTGCCTGCCAAAAACGTACATAGTATGTTCTGGTAGGCAAAGGCTACTACTGCCAAAAACGTACCTAGTACGTTTCTTGGCATTTTTTCCCCTGGAAGAAGTAGGGAGGGGGGCCGACATAATTCCTCCCTCCCTCTCCATGGACCCCCCTCCTGTGCCCCCTTGCAGAGCTGAAGTAGCAGTGTAGTGTGTAATTAGCTCACATGATCACTCGCTCCATATGGTGTTCCTTCCAGGAAGTCCTCTCTACTCCCTGTTTCCCTGCATGATATGTGATTATGCACGTCATGCAGAGATCGGGTGGCCAGAGAGGAGTTGGCTGCTGGCGGGTACACCTTATTGAGTGGGCAATCAGGTGAGTTAATTACACACTGCACTGCTGCTCCTGCTCTGCAGGGGGGCACAGGAGGGGGGCCCATGGAGAGGGAGGGAGGATGATGCCGGCCCTCCTTCCCCAGTGTTACCTATATCTGGCTATATCTATAATTGGCTACTTATACTGGGAGGGCGTATGAGAGATATCGGCGCGGGAGACTTGGGCGCAGGATACAGCCGGTATATGGCTGATCCTGCTGCTGCACAAGTCCCGGCCTGTTTAAATACTATTCCCCCTTCAGGCCACCATGGATGGTGGGGAATGAAATAATTCAGCTTCTAGCAATTGCTGGAAGCCGAATTATTGTGTTTTAAAAGTAACTTCAGCTCCGTCTTCTGACCTATGGTGGCGCCGCCTGCGCCCAAGTCTCCAGCGCTGGAATCAATGTGTTCGACTTGGAGGACATATGCCTGGCTATCTATAATTGCTGCACCTATACCTGACTACCTGTACTGGCGGCACCTATACTTGGCTACCTGTACTGGGGGCATCTATACCTGGCAACCTATACTGGCTGCACCTATATCTGGCTTCACCTATATCTGGCTATCTGTACTGGTGGCACCTATTCCAGGGAGGCTACCTATACTGGCTGCATCTATATCTGGCTAGTTGTACTGGTGGCACCTATTTGAGGCTACCTATACTGGCTGCAGCTAAAACTGGCTACCTGTACTAGCAGCACCTATACCTGGCTACCTATACATATCTTATATCGTTGTATTCAGCAGAATAAGGGCTTTTGCAAACAGTAACATTTTTGTGTGTAATATTTATTTGAAAAAAAATCACAACAGAAAAATATTTTATATTTTATTTCACTTTTTTTTTTAACATATTTCATTCAAACGTTTAGTTATATCTCCAGAAAAAGTACAACATTTTGTTCAGTGTTCAAGGTCAATTGGTTACGGAAAAAACAATAAATAATGGGCCTGATTCACTAACTAGCGCTAAGCCAGTTAGTGTGCCCTAAGTGTTAGTGTGTGCAAACCACGGCGTTAGGTGGTTTGCGCCCAGACAGTTGAAATATTCCCAATCACTGTGCGCGCAGCGTGGATAATAGTACGCATTGCTGGTCCTTAAAGTCGCACCCGATGCGACGAAAATGACTCATCGGGTGCCTGTTAAGCAGTGCTATGATGCGCCACTTCGGGAGCACTCGATGTGTGATTTTCAGCGCATCGGGTGCAACTTTTAAGGGCCAGCGGGTGCAACGTTATTGTCGCACTAACATTGGCGCACCCGCGCTGTGCGCACAGTGCATGGGGCCACGCGCAAAGTAGGTTTGCACACACTAGCGGCCAAAAAGGGCTTTTCACACCGGCGCTAACACTAGAGGACAAAAACTAGGGGAAAAAAATACATACTAAACCTGGTGCATCCATGGTGAAGGGGTATCTTGTTGATTATGCCCCCTTTGTACCTCATGCCCCCTTATACCTCTTGTGTCTCCCTGTGTTCCCTTGTGTCGTCCTGTGTCCCCTTGTGTCCTCTATGCCCCTTTGTGCCCCCGTGTCCTCCGTTTGTCCCCCTGTGTCCCCCTCTGCATGGGCACAGTACAGGGAGTCCCCGACATTGCAGTGGGTTGGAGGTTCCTTATGGCAGGCGTTTACAAGTCAGGAACTCCCTGCATTTGGACTATAATACGCAGTGACTTTTTTCTCCCACTTTTATATCGCTTGTTACCTTTAACTTTCATGTCCATACCAAATGTATCATTTGTTTCTAAACTGTATAATTGTTTCTAAAACAGTTTCCTATGTTTCCTCAGAAAAAAATGGTTTACATTTCAACTTTTTGCACGACAACGAGCAACTTCTGCTATTTTTACCTATGTTGCAAACTATCATTTTTCAACGAATTTACTTAAAGCGGACCCAAACCAAACATTTTTTTTAATTCAAAATATTTAGTTGCACCACTCTGACACATACAAAGATAAACACTCCTTCAAGTCTATGAGCATTTCAGTGCATGCTTTTCACCCTTCTCTTTTCATAACTAGGTTTATACATGTGGCAGCCATTAGCAATTCCTCCATTGCCGGACACTACCTACTCCAGTATTTTGCCGGATTCTGTCCCGGCAATTTGAAAGGAAGGGAGGGGTTTCTCCAATAAATGTAAAATATTTTATATTTGTCAGAATGCAGCTGAAAATAGGCTGCTATTTATTATTATAATTTAGAAAATACATTTTATTTCTGAAATCTTGTATTTTTAATTTGGGTCCACTTTAAACTTGTACATAAAAAAATGAGGCGTTCTTTGGGTGGTACATTAGGCTAATAATTATTTTAGTCTAATGCATTTGAAGGGAATAATAAGGAAAAAAATGGAAACAAATCATTATTTCTCAGTTTTCAGCCATTATAGTTTTAAAATAAAACGTTCTACTGTGGATAAAACCCACACATTTTATTTACCCTTTTGTCCTGGTTATTGCAATGTTTAAAATATTTCCCTACTACAATGTATGGACTATGGTGACAATATTTTATTTGGATATAAAGGTGCATTTTTTCAGTTTTGTGTCCATCACTAATAAACTAATTAAAAGCCCATATTTTCAAAAATTACTGTAATAAACCCTCTAGACATACATATTAAAAAAGTACAGTCCCTGAGGTAACTATTTATGTATTTTTGTAATTGTCCTTTTTTTTGCAATTATGTCACCAATTTTGGGGGGTATTAGTGCGGCACAAGGAGACACAGAGGCATGTCATGCAGCAGGGGACATGCCTCTGTGTCCCATCTGCCCCCTGCGCACCGCCTCCTGTACACTTTAAGTTCTCTGCTAGTAATGAGCAGCATTTTTGCATATAATTAATTCTGTAAGTAAATGTAAGAGTTGCACTGAGTAATGACTGTTTGCCATTTTCCCCAGAATTATTGATGCAAATGTAATTATTTTCTCTGCCAGAAGGATATAATGCTGCCAACTTCAAGAATCTTTCCACTATGTGGTTTCTCTTTAACATTGGTTTTCCCTCTTTGAATATTTCCACTCTTTCTCAATATGCACAAAGCCCTTTTAAGAGTGTAGGTAGGTAGCAGCACATCTCTCTTTGGTCAAGAGCTTGATGACTTTACCTCATTTCTGCTTTGTATCTATGACTCAGCTAAAAAAAAGCTGCCAGCAGTCAAATCAGAAAACTGGTCTGGAGAGGATGGAATTCCAGACATATGATAAAGACATCATTTAGGAAGTACATGTTTGCAAAACTGGTGGTAAAATGAATACCAGAAAGTTGAGGATAATCACTTGAAAATGATTAGAGCATAAATGGTATGTCTCAGAGTATTGATTAGCTGATACGACATAATAATCACTTTTACAATAATAGGCGAAGACATTTTTCACCAGCAACTTTCTGCATGTAACATCGACTTATTTTACTGTAGGCTGCAATCTTCTCAGAAACTTCAGTCTGTGCCCCCCCTACTTTAGTTTGAACAGTATGATGATGCAAGCCAATTATTAGTAGTCCGCTTCTCTAACTCAGCTATTCACAATATTATAAGCCTAATTTCACACATAAAATATAATATTTGGGGGCTCTAATGTTATGCTATTAGCCTGTATATTGGGACCTGTGTCTGGAGATGATTTAACAGGGTCAATTGCATTCTTATGAGGATGAATTCTATCAAGTATTTACTAGCAATCAGCCAAATACGTTTATCACACCTACATTCATGAAACAAGTGATGAATCAGGCCAAGCAAGAAAATATACCACAGTGCAGACAAGAGGATAACATTTCACATAGGGTATACATTGTTATAAAATCTAACAGTGGCTGTCATATTTCTTCTGTTTTCCTTATTATAAGCTGTTCATAATCACTATCAGTGTGAGCTGGAAGACTCTGATATTCAGACACTGAAAGGGGCAGCTGATAATTATTAGTAGCTCTTGATTCTGATGCAACATAGGATGGACCTGCAATTCCAGCACATGAACTTCCTTCTATGCGTTGGGCCAACTGGTTCATACTGCAAAAAGAACAAATAAAATGTAATAATAAACTTTCTCCACATGACTTAAATGTTCACATTTTACGCTCATTAGAATCAGTTTCTGATCTACACGCTTAGTTTTAAGATTTTTTTTATTCCCTTTTACACAATTGGCTAAGTATTTATTTTTTCAGTGGGTATCCTGTCAAGAAGCCATCACAGTGGAGTGTTGTGCAGAGTACATGGGAAGAAGGAGCGGCATTTGTTCTTAATTTTTCTGCACATTGCAAAAATAAGTGTTGTTCGGAAGGACCCGGTTTCAAATTCAAGTGGTTTTGAATCTGATTTCATGCATTTCCGATTCGACCGTAATCAAAATTACGATTCGAATCGTAATTCTGCATTACAGTCATAATTACGAGCCGTAATTACACCTGCCATTATATATGAAATTAGCAGTTAATAGCAAAGCCAACATAAATGCTAGAAACAGTGGTGCTCACCAGGCATCGCAAATTCGAAAACGGGTACATTTTCATGGTTGCTGAATTCGAAGAGCTATGCTTCGTATTCGGATGTACCCGAATAGGCGATCTCGAATTTGCCCATGACGTCATCCAGGGGATGACGTCATTAGAGGAGGGGAGCCTGGCCCTCTCCTCCTCTATATAAGGCGGCGGCCATCTTAGGGAGACCATCCTTGCTGTGTGACTGAGCGGTCACCGCAGGATGCGAGTGGAGACGATGTCCTGGATGATCCACCGAACACGGAGCTGACATCTCTGGAAGCGGATCTACAGCTGCTGAACTTGGCTGATCCTGAACTGCGCCTAAAGCTGATCCTACTGCACCGACAGGCAGAGAAGGAACAAGCTGCACAGCGACTTCAGGCTGAGAGGGAACAAGCTGCACAGCGACACCAGGCAGAGAGGGAGAGTGCTGAGCGTCAACACCAGCTGGAGCTGGCTAAACTTCAACAGCAGAACTGGTCTGCTGGATCCGCAGAACGTGAAGGTGAGCGAGTCCACCAAAACCCCTCTGGATAAGTTCCCTGCTATGGACAAGGACTCTGACATAGACACTTTCTTACAGGGGTTTGAAAGGACTTGTCGTCAGTATGGGGTGCCCCGTGAGCAGTGGGCAAGGTATCTCACACCAGGGCATAGAGGCAAGGCCCTGGAGGCGTTTGTGAGTCTCCCCCAGGAGGAAGAAACAGACTTCGAGGCAATTAAGTAAGCCATCATTACGCGATACCACCTCACGCCAGAGGTGTATCGCAAACATTTCAGGACAGTGCAACGAGGTCCTAATGACAGTTACCTGGATCATGCTTGCAACCTGCGCACTGCCTTCCAGCAGTGGTTAAAAGGATTGGCTGTTAAAACCTTTGATGCCCTGCAGGAACTGATAATAAAAGACCAGTTCCTCCACCTTGTCCTGTTGATGTCCGGCTGTTTGTGCTGGATCGAGAACCAAAGACAGTGGATGGGGCTGCGGAGATTGCCGATTCCTACACAGCCCATAGAGCACCCGAGTCCCGGAGGACTACTACTCCCAGCTGGAAGGGATAACAGATCGCTAAACCTGTTTCACCCATCACCCAGTGGAGGCAAGCACCGCTGTCTCCTGGATTCAAGCAACCAACCAATGACACCCGGAAATGCTTTGTATGTGACCGGGTGGGTCATATCAGCATGACTTGCCCAGAGAGGAAGAGGAAGGCCCCAAAATCCAGTGAGGCCTCAAACCCCAGTGAAGTTCAAACTGCTTTGTGTGCTACCAGGAATGCCACTAGCTACGCAGAGAATTTTGCAGCTTGTCACGGTTGGGGGTACAGTTGCCACTGGGCTGAGAGACTCTGGAGCAGAAGTGACTCTCATACATCCCCAGCTTGTGAACCCAGAGCAGTACATACCTGGGAAAATGATTGCTGTCAGAGGAGTTGGGGGTGTCACCCCAGCCATACCCACCACCTTGGTTCACCTGAACTGGGGTGCCAGCAGTGGAATGAGAAAAGTGGGGGTAACTGATGCCATCCCCAAGAATGTTTTGTTGGGTACTAACCTGGGATGGTTAGTAGCCCGGTATGAGCCTAATCCAACCCCCGTGGAGCCCGCCTCCCCAGCAGAAGTTCAGGACTCTTGCAAGGTACCGTTTGATAACTCTGTGCAAGTGGGGGGTGCTGGTGGGCCTCCCGGGGCTACGGACTGTATACTAGGAGCCAGCCCTAGTGAGTCTCCGTTGCCTAGGCCTGGAGTGGGACCTGGTGATACCGAAAATGCAGAAACTGATGATGTCATTTATGACGCACGGACTATTGAGGCGAGAGATGCAGGACCTGTTGATGCTACTTGTGAAGTGCTGAGTAGCAATGTGTGTAATGATACAGATAATATTGATGTTTTAGGTGATGTTCCAAATGACAATATATGTAGGGCTGTTAATGCTGATGTCATATGTGTTGTCCTACATAATGCTGTGTGTCATGTGGACACTCCGTCAGCTGCAGGAGTAACCAGCAGTGTTCGCTGGGCTGCAGCAGATGAACTGCCCACTGAAGGGGCAGACGGCCCCAGGCCAGATCTTCCCCCTTCAGATGTTTTTAAGACCAACTGTGATGTGGTTTATATGTGTAATGTGGGCGCTCCCTCAGCTGCAGTGGTAACCCGCAGCGCTAGTGGGTCTACAGCAGAGGGATCGTCCACTGAAGTGGCAAATGTTGCTGGGTCAGCCACATCCACTTCGGAACCTGGCCCTAAGGCCCAGGAGCCTCTCCGTCTGCAGCCTTCCTGGCGTGTGTGACAGGCAGCACTGAGCTCTTTGGGGCTGTTCGATTTGACAGCAGCCTGGAAGAACTCGGGTCTGGCCAGCGGGTCACCAGCTAGGAGGTGCGGGCTGAGAGGGTTCTGGGAAGCACAGGAAAGCTTTGAAGTTTGCATATCACAAGAAAGGATATGACCAGATGTCAATCTGGGAAATTGCGTTAGTTTTGGGGATGGAACATTCAATGCCCCAGGCCCCCAAGCAGACTATATAGCTCAGCCTGGGACAGTCACAAATCATCTTCTCTTGAGGGTAGCACATCACATTGCATTGTGTGTATGGGGCACTTCTACGCTCGACAGCAGAGTGGGAAGTCTCGGAGTGGCTAACAGTATCGTTCGGAACAACGGTTAGTGGTTTTGCTTCACTACAGTGTAAGACTGCCACTGTGTGTGTGTGCGTGGCATTCTCGTATTCGGCCTGAAGTGCAAAGCTGACCCGAGTATGAAAACGCGGATTGCGTGCTGAGCACTCGACAGCAGAGTGGACGCGTCTAGCAACAGCTAGTGGTGGCAGTGAGAAGTGTTTGAGGGGTCCCAGCCTTGTTTTTAGCTTGAATAAGGCTGCTCCCCGCTTGATCTGGTCAAACCCGCAGTCGGGAACCGTATACGCAGGCGTGCCATGGGCCGGCTCTTGACAATTAGCTTCTGTACTGTGTTAGTTACTTTACAGAGGGCAGCATCTGTTGTGATCTGTGACTGCCTGTCACTTCTCTGCCTGACCCTATTGATTGCATCCGTGTGTGACAGACTTTGATTGTCACCGGCGGTCACACGAGTTAGTTATCGACTACTAGTCTACTACACTACTACTACTAGGGATTATATTTAGTTGTTATTTACCTACGTACTCGTTAACCTAATTTGTACTGTTGTTAGTCTGTGCATTTATTAGCTTCAATACTGTGTTAGTTACTTTATAGAGGGCAGCATCTGTTGTGATCTGTGACTGCCTGTCACATCTCTGCCCGACCCTATTGATTGCGTCCGTGTGTGACAGACTTTGATTATCACCATCAGTGACACGAGTTAGTTATCGACTACTAGTCTACTACACTACTACTACTAGGGATTATATTTAGTTGTTATTTACCTACGTACTTGTTTACCCAATTTGTACTGTTGTTAGTCTGTGCATTTATTAGCTTCAGTACTGTATTAGTTACTTTACAGAGGGCAGCATCTGTTGTGATCTGTGACTGCCTGTCACATCTCTGCCTGACCCTATTGATTGTGTCCGTGTGTGACAGACTTTGATTGTCACCGTTGGTCACACGAGTTAGTTATCGACTACTAGTCTACTACACTACTACTACTACTAGGGATTATAGTTAGTTGTTATTTACATACGTACTAGTTTACCTAATTTATACTGTTAGTCTGTGCATTTATTAGCTTCATTACTTTGTTAGTTACTTTACAGAGGGCAGCATCTGTTGTGATCTGTGACTGCCTGTCCAGGGCCGGCCCTAGACTTTTTGCCGCCTGAGGAAAACATGATTGCTGCCGCCGCCCCCCCCCTTCCTGCAGCGCCGTCCACTTACAATACAGTGGGCGGCGTTGCAGGAAGTGACGTCAGTGGAGCGCACGCTGGATCGAGCAAGGAAGAGGTGAGTCCTCCCCGCCCACTGCCTCTTACGAGTTGCGCTTCTTATCTATTTAAGGCTGGAGGGGAGCGGAGGACGGGGGACCCAGGCGAGGGAGGGGGGGTCCGACCCCCCTCCCCGCCGCTAGGCCCAATACCCCCGTCCTGCCCGCTACCCCTCCAGCTGGGCGGCCGGCTCCCCGCACCCACCGATGGGCGGATGCCGCCCCTAGAAATTTGCCGCCTGAGGCAAAAGTTTCACCCCGCCTCATGAGTGGGCCAGCCCTGTGCCTGTCACATCTTTGCCTGACCCTATTGATTGCCTCCGTGTGTGACAAACTTTGATTGTCACCGTCGGTCACACAAGTTAGTTATCGACTACTAGTCTACTACACTACTACTACTAGGGATTATAGTTAGTTGTTATTTACCTACGTACTAGTTTACCTAATTTGTACTATTGTTAGTCTGTGCGTTTATTAGCTTCAGTACTGTGTTAGTTACTTTACAGAGGGCAGCATCTGATCTGTGACTGCCTGTCATCTCTGCCTGACCCTATTGATTGCATCTGTGTGTGACAGACTTTTATTTGTCACCGTCTGTCACATGAGTTAGTTATCAACTACACTACTGTCTGTTAGTACTACTATTAATGTAAAAAAAAAAAAAAAAACTTTCTTTTTTTTTTGTCATTCACCACCAGTCACCACCAACCCAGACTCTTTATTGAAGTTTACATCCTTTCCCGCCCTATATTTTTTCCCCTCCTCTTATTGTATTTGTATATAATTGCACAATGACTGGCAGAGGTAGAGGGCGAGGCACCACCAGGAGAGGCAGCGCCATTGCTGAAGCCACTGCCAGCAGCAGCAGGTCTGTGACTGGTCCGCCGCCAGTCACTGACCGCAGAGTTGTGGAGGAGGAAGCAGAGGCGCAACAGCAGCGTGTTGCACCCATTTTTGCCCCAGGTCTTCGCTCCGGCCCATTGCAGGGAGTCAGGCACAGGCTGTGGTGGAAATGATGGTGGAGCAGCAAGCCACCGTTTCCAGTCAGACCTCCAATGCCAGCAAGACCACTGCCACCACCACCAGCACTCTGGTCTTCAGCAGGCCTCCACCCATGGGCGTAGGGCCAGAGGTCGCAGCAGTCGCACGTGCGACTGGGCCCGGCTCCTGAAGCCTTGATGGGGGGCCCGGGCGGTCGGTTCCCCCCCTTCTGTGCGTGTGTGCTGAGGTGACAGCTAAGCTGTGCAGGCAGCCACTTTTTTTTTAACTTACTGTTGGCCACACTGTTTCTCCCTCCGCTCTAGCCCGGCCCCTTTTAATGGTAATGAGAAAGACGTCAGGCGTGCACACGCTGACTTGACGTCTCTCTGCAATCCGTGGCTCGGCGGGAAACAGCTGAGAGGGAGAGGAGCTGACAGGAGATCCTATCCTGACAAGACCAGGAACTGGAGATGTGTGCAGCAGCCAGCTGCAGGTCCAGCGCTCTTATCTCCCCCTTCATAGGATTGATTGATCTCTGGACACTTCTTCCTCCCTGAGACAAATAACGGAGGCTGCTGGTGATGGATGAGAGCAATTCCAGGATTCAGGACAAGACAGGAGACTGAGTGGAGGTGAGATTCAGCCTGTGTGGGTGATGGCTTCTCAGATTCAGGCAAGTGTCTGGATGTGGGGGAAGGGGAGAGCTGGCCTGGCATAAGTTTATGTGTAGCCTGGGAGGGGGAGATGGACATCTCTGTGTGCAGAGGGATTTAGTTGTGGGGGACAGGTGAGAGATCTAGGATCTGGCTGTGGGGATGAGAGAAACTTTACTTGTAGTGGTAAAGGTGGATGCTAGTAAGGATGAGAATTGGCTGTAGCTAGATGTAGTTGGAGGGAGATATTGTGTCACTGACACTGAATTGTGTAATCCGCTGGCATTTGTTTATGAGTATTGGAAAAATTAGCAGTTTATCTTTTGGGAAGTTTATTACCTATGGAGAGTTTTATTTATTGTTCTTCAGTGAATTTGGGAGCACTTTCAAAGTTTTGAGCATGTATTGTCTCTTAAAGAAAGCCTGTAATGACTTAAAAAAAAAAGTTTCACTTACCTGGGGCTTCTGCCAGTTCCCTGCAGCTGCCCTGTGCCCGCGCTGTCATGGAACGATCCTGCAGTCCCCCGCCACAGTTTAACTTTTGCCGACTTTCAAGTCGACATTACCTGCACAGCCCTGACCAGGTGCATTCTCGTTTGCGCTCCTGTCACGGGAGCATCCTGTGAAAACCTTGTACTGCAGCTGCACAGAACGTTCCCGAGTCCCGGTGACAGGAGCGTGAACAAGGATGCGCACGGCCAAGGTCCCACAGTGGCCAGCGACAGGCTCAGTCGAAACTGAGCAGCAGCGGGGAACTGGAGGATCGTATGGTAACGGCGTGGGCACAAGAGGTCTGCAGGGGCTGAAAGAAGCCCCATGGAAGTGAAACTTTTCTTTCTTTTTTTTATTGAAAAGCAATTACCGGTTTCCTTTAAAATGTACCAGAAACAAGCAATTAAAAAAGAATTATACATACATGGGACTTCCTCCAGCCCCATGGGCACGGATCACTCCCACGCCGCCGTCCTAAGTCTTCTTCAGCTATGGTTTGGGGTCCTGTTAGTTCAGCCAGACTACGCAATAGGAAGTGCGCTCTTTATGCATCTCTTTAGCACTGCAGGAATCAGCTGAACAGGAGAAGACTGAGGATGGCGTTGCGGGAACGATCCGTGCCCATGGGGCTGCAGGAAGGCCCAGGGAAGGCCCAATTACTTGTCTCTGGTTTCCTTAAAGTTGCATTGGACCTGTACTTTGGGTTTCTTGGGCTGCTAGAGTAATAATGTATTTATATAGCTCTGACCTCTTTTGCAGCTCGTTAAAGAGTACATAGTCATGTCATTGACTGTCCTCAGAGGGGCTCAGGATCTAATCTTATCATAGTCTAATGTCGTACCATATTATGTATTTATATAGCACTGACATCTTCTGCAGCACATTACAGAGTACATAGTCATGTCACTGACTGTCCCCACAATCTAATCCAACCATAATTATTGTCTAATGCCCAACCATATTATTATTATGTGTTTATATAGCACTGACATCTTCTGCAGCACTTTAAAGAGTACATAGTCATGTCACTGACGCTCACATTCTAATTCTTACCATAGCCCTAGTCTAATGTCCCAACATTGCTAAGTTCATGTAAATTTGGCTCCGCCCACACCCACATTGTGGTTCATGACCACGCCCACTTTTCACGTGCCGCAAGTTTCACTTGTCTTTTATTGCCGCCCCCTGGGAAAAAATTTTGCGGACACCCATGGCAGTCATGTCACTCACTGTCTCCAGACTCTTCCTCCCCAATCTCCTTTGTTGCTTTTTGCAGACGGTAGCAGCTGCTTCAGTGTGATTGTAACTATCAGTCACAATCACACTCCTCTCCAGGTCTCCTCCACAGCTGCCTTAGTGAGTCTCATCATGATGTCACACACTCCTGTCCTCCCACACCGCCCCCCTCTATAGGCTCCAGTTGGCCCTTCACTGATCTCTGGCAGGCCTGGCTCCTCCCATCGTCCTCGAGTGAGCTGCGGAAACATCCAGAGTAAGTGTATGGAAGACGTGCTTGCCGCCCACCACGTTGCCTGCAATTCCTTAAAGTTCAAAGGCTGGCTGATGGGGTAAAGTATTTGCTTCTTCTTTGCTTCGAGGTGGGGGAGGGAAGTGGGTGACAGAGTTTGTGTAACTGTGTACAGTGTGAGTATGTATGTATCAGAGTGTGTGTGTGTGTGCCAGTATGTGTATCTGCATGGAAGAGTGTGTATCCAAAGTGTGTGTGCGGGTGTGTGTGTATGTTTGCCAGAGTGAATCTGTGTGCCAGAGTGTGTATCCATAGTGAGTGTATTTGTCTGCCAGAGTGTGTGTGTGTGTATGTGCATCAGTGTGTGTGTGTGTGTGTGTTTTTTTTAAAGGCACAGACTAACCAGCAAGCTCATGGTGACCCAGAACTCATTGGGGTGTGTAAGGGACTACAATGGTCCTAAAAGCCCCCTTACTAAGATGTTAAGAAAAACAAAAGTTTGCTTTCCTAAAACTGTTTAGCTTCTAAGGGTACAATGGTTAATTTGCATATATTCAGCAGTGGTGCCTGGGAGACATCTCGAGCTCACTCCAACCTGAATTATCGCAAATTATTTCTGTTTTAGGAAAGCAAACTTTTGTTTTTCTTAACATCTTAGTGAGGGGGCTTTTAGGACCATTGTAGTCCCTTACACACCCCAATGAGTTCTGGGTCACCATGAGCTTGCTGGTTAGTCTGTGCCTCTCGGATTTACAAGCCCTACTCCATAGAGCCAAATTAATCCATGCCGTGCACTGATGAGGATCAAACAATCCGAAACAGTCTGTATGCATGTTGGATTATTTTGGCTCTGTACATATTAACAAGCTGACACATCATTGCATTCCAGCGGTTCTGGAGGTGTGTTTAGCTTCTAAGGGTACAATGGTTAATTTGCATATATTCAGCAGTGGTGCCTGGGAGACATCTCGAGCTCACTCCAACCTGAATTATCGCAAATTCTTTCTGTTTTAGGAAAGCAAACTTTTGTTTTTTTAAAGGCATGCTTTCTGGGGAAGGGGGGGATGTTGTTGGGGGAGAGGGTATTGCCCAGCCCAGGGGCTCCTTGGAAGAAGCACCCTTAGGGAGCAGGGGGTAGGCCATAAGAGGAACACTTTATGGGGGTAGGGGGTGGCCTGGGCGTGTGGCCTATGCTAAGGGGAAGGGTTTAGGGGTGGGGGGCCTGGTTCTAAAGTCCGCATCGGGGCCCAGAGGTTTGTAGCTACGCCACTGCCTCCACCACCACTTGAGGTCACAACGACCGCAGCGACCAGCCTGCCCTCACTGAGCTCGCTCTTCACCCCAGGGGCCGCAAGCATTTTGAGGGATGTTGTGGAGCAGTTTGAGGAGGAGATGATGGGGGCATGCAAGGAGGAGAAGTATGAGGTGGAGGAGTTTGTTGTTGGCGCACAACAACCACAATTTGATGATGATGAGGAGGAGGAGGGGCCTGATACAGGGGATGTTGGGGTAGAGGAGTTGGTTAAGGTGGGCTCGGAGGAGATGTTTGGGGGGTGATGATGATGATGAGGTGCTGGATTGTCCCTATGTGCCACCACCAGCACAGTTGGTTGAAGGCAGCTCATCATCGGAGGAGGAGGCGTCTCTGGCATAGAGGTGCGGCAGCAGCATGGCGGCCAGCACAGAGCGTGGAAGGCAGGAGCCACAGCCTGCTGCTTCAGCCGCTACCACCACCACCCGCACCAAAGCTACTCCCAAAAAAAAACAGCCCTCCAAAGGCAAAAAAGCACCTCAGCCCTCAAGCTTGAAGGGCAAGATGGAATCCGCAGTCTGGTGGTACTTCACTGTGTGCAAAGACGACAAGACCCATGCCATTTGCCACAATTGCGGTGCCAGCCCGAGCAGAGGTCGCGATCTCAACAAGTTGGGTACCTCGTGCCTGCAGACCCACTTGGAGACCAAACATTTCTGGGACTACAGTGAGTTTCTGAAGCTGAAGGATAGTGGCGCAGGCAGTGGTCAGAGCCAGACAGCCACTGCACAGACTTCAGCAGCAGCAGCAGCAGCAGCATCCCACCCTCCTGCTCATCCAGCATCAGCAGTAGGAGAACAGCAACTCACGGCTCCCCCCCCCCCCCCCGGGCAGCCAGTCCTCAGTGGCCTCGTCATCTGCTCCCTCCACATTCGCCTCCTCTTCCTCCATGCAGGCAAACGCCGCCAGATCCTTCTCCGGTGTGACCAAGGTGCTGCCTCCCACCAACAGGCGCATCCGGGTGCTGAATGGGTTGCTTGCCCGGGGCCATGTGATCCCAGCTCCTGCCATACTCCTTTGTGCAGGAGGGGATCGACATGAGATCGCTCCTGCAGTACGGGATCCCAGAGTGGCAAATCCCCAGCCGCCACTGTTTCTCCCGAACGGCGATCCCAGCACTCCACCGCTTTGCTATGGCGAACGCCATGAGTGAGCGGATCCACGTCACGATGGATTCATGGAGCAGCCGTTTTGAGACAGACTGCTACCTGTCCTTCACGGCCCACTGGATCAGCCTGGTGGAATGCGCCAGTGAGGAAGCAGCAGGTCCATCCATGGGCGCATCAGCAGCAGCAGCACCAGTTGCCCACTATGTGGTGCCACCACGCGGGGTCAGGGGAGAAGCAGCACCTCCCGCTGCCAAGCGACCCCGCCTCAGCAGCAGCATGAAGGCCTGCCACTGCCAAGCGCTGCTGGAGATGGTCAGCCCCAACTGATGGCAGCCAACGTCTTTCTCAAACTCAGGGAGCAGGAGAAGACGTGGCTGACCCCCAGAGGCCTCAGAGTCAGGATGGTGGTGTCCGACAATGCGGCCAACCTGCTGTCTGCCAATCAACAGGGGACACTTGACCCACATCCCCTGCTTGGCCCACGTCTTGAACCTGGTGGTGCAGAAGTTCCTGCGCACCTACCAGGGGATGGACAATCTTTTGGAAGCGGCAAGGAAAATTGTGCGCACTTTCCGCCACTTAGCAGCTGCCGCAGCAAACCTGGCTGACATGCAGCAGCGCGAGGGCCTGCCATGACACCGGCTAATCATCGATGTGCCAACTGGCTGGAACTCCACCCTGGCAATGTTGGAGTGGCTGGTTGACCAGAGGGGGGCTGTCAACCGCCACATCGTTTATGGCACTCTAGCTGGCACCACCAAACTCCAGCTCCTCTCCAATGCACAGTGGGGGCAGATGCAGCAGGTCTGCTTGGTGTTGGCTCCCTTCCTGCAGGGAACCAACCTGGTGAGCAAGGAGCGGGCATCCCTCTGCCAATGGGTGCCCTTTGTTTGTCTGCGGGACAGGGCACTTTGTGATCTGGTGGATGTGGGAGAGGAGGCCCTGATATAGCTGGAACAGCAGCCACCTGTGCAGTCCACCTTGGCGCAGGATTTTGAGATGTTGGGGGAGGAGGAGGAGTTGTAGGCCATGGATGTTGCTGCTGAGGGGGAACAGCATAGTGCAGCTGCAGTGGTGCGAGGGTGGTGAGAGGAGGAGAGAGGAGGAAGAGGCTCAGGGGCCAGAGGAGGAGGAGGACAGCGTTCCGGCCGATGACCCTGATGTCTCTGGACAGTCCACCCTGTTCCCCATGGCAGCGCACATGCTGCGTTGCCTGCGCTCAGATCCCAGGGTCAAGCAGATGCGTGCTCGGGAGGACGCCTGCATCAGCATGATCCTGGACCCAAGGCTGAAGGGGAAGTTGGGTAAGTTCCTGCCTGCTGGAGACCGTGAGCAGCGAACAAGGGAGTTGCAGCAGATCCTTGTTCGGCAACTGGGGGAAGCCTTCCCCTAGCCTTCCACCCCCTCTGTCCCTGTTCAGCCAGCACAGCAACCGGTGCCTGCGGCAAGCAGCAGTGTCAGGCGCCCAGGAGATCTGCTGTCATTCACTAAGGCGCTCTACATGACGGTAGGGCAGCCGAGAGGGGAGGTGCATGCAGCAGCATCCTCCTCTCAAAGTCACAGCCAGCATCTGGCCCGGATGGTGGCCGACTGCATGGGGTCCTTCAGCGGGCTTGACACTGGCAGCGAGGAGCCTGTGGACCCCTTGGAGTACTGGGTCGAGCACTTGCAGATCTGTAATGAGCTGGCGCAGTATGCCCTGGAAGTCCTTCCAGCGTGCTGTCCGAGAGGTGCTTCAGTGCGGCCAGTGGCGTGGTCACCAAGAAGCGCTCTCGTCTGTCCACAGAGGGCGTGGACAGACTGACACTCCTGAAGGTCAACCAGGCATGGATTGAAGGCATGTTCCAGGCCCCTGTTGTCGGCGACAGGAGGACATGAGGTGCCTGGGAATTATTGTGACAACTGACAACATCAACCTTCAGTCCCCTGCTACTTTGGCCTGGTTTTCCTTTAGGTGCTGTGGTACCACCGCTAGGTACCATGGCCCGTTACATTGCCTGCTGCCAAATGTCACTCCTCCTCCTGCTGCTGCTGCTGTATTTAACCTCCTGCTGTCTGTGTTCCCACCGCCAGGGTCCACAGAATTATGCGCTGCTGCCATGCGCCACTAGCTATTACTTCACTACAATAGCTACATTTGGGTGTAAAAAAAAAATTCTGAGGTGTCTGCTTTGAAAACTGTGCTGTCCCAGTTGTGCATTGGGCACAATGTGGGCTTCACGACTGCTGTCTGGAACCTCCTGCTGTTGGTGTTTATTTACAGCCGTGGTACCAACGCTAGGTACCATGGCCCGTTACATTGCCTGTCGCCAAATGTCACTCCTCCTCCTCCTGCTGCTGCTGTATTTAACCTCCTGCTGTATGTGTTCCCACCACCAGGGTTTACATAATTTTGCGCTGCTGCCATGAGCCACTAGCTATTACTTCACTACAATAGCTACAGTTGGTTGTAAAAAAAATTCTGAGGTGTCTGGGTTGAAAACTGTGCTGTCCCAGTTGTGCATTGGGCGCAATGTGGGCTTCATGACTGCTGTCCGGAACCTCCTGCTGTGGGTGTTTATTTACAGCCGTGGTACCAACGCTAGGTACCATGGCCCCGTTACATTGCCTGCTGCCAAAAGTCACTCCTCTGCCTCCTCTTGCTGCTGTATTTAACCTCCTGCTGTCTGTGTTCCCACCACCAGGGTCCACAGAATTATGCGCTGCTGCCATGTGCCACTAGCTATTACGCCACTACAATAGCTACATTTTGTTGTAAAAAAAAAATTCTGTGGTGTCTGGGTTGAAAACTGTGCTGTCCCAGTTGTGCATTGGGCACAATGTGGGCTGCTTGACTGCTGTCCGGAACCTCCTGCTGTTGGTGTTTATTTACAGCCGTGGTACCACCATGGCCCCGTTACATTGCCTGCTGCCAAACGTCACTCCTCCACCTCCTCCTCCTCCTGCTGCCACTGTATTTAACCTCCTGCTGTCTGTGTTCCCACAGCCAGGGTCCACAGAATTATGCGCTGCTGCCATGTGCCACTCCTCCTCCTCCTGCTGCTGTATTTAACCTCCTGCTGTCTGTGTTTCCACCGCAAGGGTCCACAGAATTATGCGCTGGTGCCATGCGCCAATAGCTATTTATGCCACAAATTTAGCTATGCTGTTAAAGAAAAAAATGTACAACAGTTGAGTTCTGTAAGGGAAAAAACATTGTTGGGTACAAGAGGGAGAATATGAAAACAAAAGGTAAAAAAAGATGGTGGTGGTGGCGGTGGTAAAAAAGAAGAAGAAAAAGAAGAAGGAGGAGGAGAAGGAGAAGGAGGAGGAGGAGAAGGAGAAGGAGAGGAAGGAGAAGGAGAAGAAGAATTTTCCATCAATTTTTTTTTACATTACACCTATTTAATTGTGATTTCCCTTTAAAAAAAAAAATTGGCTTGAAGGCCATACGAATTCGTGATCACGACTATTACCCGAATTCAATTACCAATCATGACTCGAATTCGAATCAAATTCGATGGGCGTGATCACGACCGAATCCGAATTTGACCCGGACCCGAATTCGAATGTACTCGAATCGAATTTGGGTACATTCGAGCACCACTGGCTAGAAACACCAAATTTTCAGGGTATGTTGAATACAGTGGGAACAAGTGGACATTTTCAAAAAGACCTTATTGTTTTTGAGAAAATCAATGTTAAAGTTAGAGGGAAAAAGTAGCAAAATTACTGCGGTAAAATGACAGATAATGTATAACATGTATGTATATGTGTTTAGTTGTATTTATATATATATATATATATATATATATATATATATATATATATATATATATATATATATGTACAGAGTGTAGGAAATATAAAAAAATGATGTGGGGTCCCCCCTCCCAAGCCTCTTTAACCCCTTGTCCCTCACGCAGCCTGGGATAGCCAGAATGCAGAGCCCCAGCAGAGTGGGCTTTATATCCTGAACTATACCAGCCCGTATGGTCCATGGTGGGGGGCTCCAGAGGAGAGGGGCAGCCAAGCCATGGACAAGGAGCTCTTCCCCACCTCTGGTGCCCCAGGAGCAGGTGGGGGTTGACGACGCCCTGGGGGGTTCATGTTGGAATCCGGGAGTCCCCTTTAAGAATTAAATTAACCTCTTAATTAGCCATGAATACTTACTTAAAAAAAAGTTCCCATGTCAATATCCTTGGAAATGATCCCACACCAATATGCTCTATCTTGCTCCCTTAACTGAAGAATTATCTCCGCTGCTCCGCGCACCCGTCACCATACACCGCCGGTCCCTGACACAGATCTCTACCTATAAGAATAGCTAGTGCAAAAAAGCATCTTTAAATTTTGGCTCTAAGGTTCCCCATTGGCCCAATAACAGACCAATGGGGATCCTCCTGATCTCCATTAGTTTGTTATTAGACCAATGTTGAGCCTTGGAGCCAAAATTTGAAGATGCTCTTGGCTCTAAGGCTCCACTCCGTCCAACTGCATAGCTCCTGCTCTCCTTCCTGTCTACCGCACCTATAGCGCCTACCCATGCCATCACCCTGGAGCACCCAATGGGGATCAGGAGGATCCCCATTGGTCTGTTATTAGACCAATGGGGAGCCTTGGATCCAAAATGTAAAGATGCTTTTTTTTGCTCTAGCTATTCTTATAGCTAGAGCTGTGCATCAGGGATTCGCGGTGTGGCGGCAGGTGCTCGATCGGCGGAGATCATTCTTCAATCAAGGATGCAAGATAAAGGATATTGGGGTGCAATCATTCTGAAGATATTGGTGTGGGAACTTTTTTTAAAGCAGACCTGAATTCAGAACGTCCTCACTGCTCTAAAATATTCACAACAGCATAATAATCTTCAAACAAAAAACTTTTTTTATTACAGCTTATGCAAATTGTGAAATAAATCTGTGCTGAGTATACTTTCAGATTCATGGAAGCAGACAGCCTGTGCTTTCAAATGAGCTTATCTGCCATCTCTGCCATTGGCAGTCATGTTACGGAAGAGATGGGGTAGTGGGAGTACCCAAGGAAAAAAGAAGCAGTCCTAGAAGCTCGACTGTGATAATATGTGAAGCTAGGGAGTCAACCAGTCCACACCTGGATCCTTCAAGGTGCAACAATCCACAGCAATAGAAGAAAAAGACTGGGTCTCCACCTGGATAAATGCAATTATAGCACTATTTTATTGCACCATAGTGACAAAAAAAAAAACAGTTGTTTTGTCACTATGGTGCAATAAAATAGTGCTATCATTGCATTTATCCAGGTAGAGACCCAGTCTTTTTCTTCTATTGCTGTAGTGGGAGTACCCCTCAGGTGCGATCAAGCCACCCTCTCACTTCTCAGGCTGCTCCCAAACTGACCACTGTTCAAAATACAAAAGAAGAAAAAAGAGGGGCGCTGTGAGTCTCCTCCACACACTTCAATCCCTTCCAGGCAGGTCTCACCTGATGTTAGTGTTGCTGGCACAGCGTACTCAGCCTTGGTGCACCTCTGTCCCGCTTGGCCGAGCTGGGGACTCCAATTCCCGCTGTGGCTCATGAGATTTGGATGACGTCACTCTCCCGGCATCCACGTGGTCAAGGGAACCAGGACGCCTGCTCAATACTGGCACTGCAAGGCAACGAGAGGCACCTGGACGTCTCGGCGGTCATAAACCAAATGTTTTCCTGCATCAGCTTTCTGTACTACTGAAAGGGACCTCCGACGTTGACACCCCCTGCCCTGGATACCTCTACGAGGAGATAACTATATATTGCTGCCACCGCTGCAGCATGCTACCTTTTATTTTGTTTATGACCGCTGAGACGTCCAGGCGCCACTCGTTGCCTTGCATTGCCAGTATTGAGTGGGCGTCCTGGTTCCCTTGACGATGTGGATGTCGGGAGAGTGACGTCATCCGAATCTCGCGAGCCACAGTGGGAATTAGAGAGCTTGGTCCCCAGCTCGGCCAAGCGGGACAGAGGCGCACCGAGGTGCCAGCAACACTAACATCAGGTCCACCTGCCTGGTAGGGAAGGGATCGCAGTGTGTCTAGGAGAGTCATTGGCAGTCATGTGGCACAGGAAGAGATCAAATTACAATTTGTTATTAGACACAAATGAGGGGGAATTAGACAAGCTAATCTATCTGAATACATACAGGGTGCATTTCTCTATGTTTTCCTTCTGTCCTGTGCAAGAGTTCAGGTCCACTTTAAAGGTAAGTATTCATGGGTAATCAAGATTAATAAAGGACTTTACTAGTTAATGAGTTTTTATTTTATTTAACCCTTTGTGGAAATGGGTAAGGGATCTAACCCTATACTCATTTCTCCTGGTGAAGAGGCTGGTATCTGTGGGTCCCCTTCTTAAAGAGGACTCCCAGATGCCACCATGACCCCCCCCCCCGGGCATCGTCAACTCCCACCTCCTCCTGGGGCACCAGAGGTGGGAAAGAGTTCCTTTCCCATGGATTAGACAAGGGCTTCAGGGGAGAGGGGGAGGCTTGGCTGCTCCTCTCCTCTAGAGCCCATACCATGGGCCATGCGGGCTGGTATAGCTCAGGGTGTGAAGCCCCACGCAGCCAGGGCTCTGCATTCTGGCTATCCCAGCCTGCATGGGGGGCAAGGGGTTAAATAGGCTTGGGAGGGGGGACCTCATGCTATTAAAACATTTCCAACACTCAGTTCAAGAAGTTGAAATCAATTATCTCAAAAACTAGGTCTTTTTGAATATGTTTTTACTCCCACTATTTTCATACCCTGCAAGTTTGATGCAAATCATTTCTCTTTGCATTCAAATGTCATGTAAATTATATGCATGTTGAAACTGCACCAATCAGAATAACTTTCTGGCAATTCTTATAGGTCAAAGTTCAAGCTGCATAACATTTACATGAAATTTGAATGCAAGGCAACGTTACAGTATTTGCATCTCACTGATCATCCTGAGTACTCAGCAGTCACAATCAAACTATAGGTAAGCAGTATCAAAAACAAACACCTTGCTCTGGAATTCTGATCCTGTGATTTGCTGGTCTGCCTTATGTGCTCCAAAAGCATTGAGTCTCTGAAGTGAAAAGCAAGAGAGGGGCACCATACACAGCAGCCATGCTCTTTATTTGTATTCCACACTCCCGGTAGAGAGAGGTTAGGTGATAGATTATAAAGGCTTCTTAATGTGGACCTGGACTCTTGCACAGCACACAATGAAAAGTCTTTATTCCACATATAATTGCTTAGTAAACTTCTTTTTTTTAGGATCTCCATAAATTGTACTGAAGATTTTTTTTTCTCCATAAAGGTTACCATGCTGTAGATTATCTCTTAGAGCAGGGAGGAAATTCCGAATTTAGTTCCACTTTAAGATGGTACTACCAAGGTACAGGTTAAGGGTTTACCTGAACAATATGCAGAGTTTGCTGATGTCTTCTGTCCTAAGGCAGCCGATAAGCTCCCACCTCACCGGAGTTTCGATTGTCCAATTGAGTTGAGATCAGGTTGCATGCCCCCTAGAGGCCATCTGTATAACTTGTCAGGCCCTGACTATGCAAGAGTACATCAAAGAGAATTTAGCAAAGGGGTTCATTCGTCCCTCTCGATCACCAGCTGGAGCAGGGTTCTTTTTTGTACAAAAGAAGGACGGTGGGCTTAGGCCTTGTATTGATTATCGTGGGTTGAACAAGATCACGGTAAAGAATCGTTACCCTTTGCCTCTGATTGACGATCTTTTTGCACAAATAACTAATGCTAGCATTTTTTCCAAGCATGATTAACGGGTTGCTTACAACCTGGTACGCATTAGGGATGGCGATGAGTGGAAGACGGTCTTCAACACGCCAGATGGCCATTACGAGTATTTGGTCATGCCTTTCGGGTTGTGTAATGCGCCAGCCGTCTTCCAGGACTTGATTAACGAGGATTTTAGAGAGGTCTTGGGGAAATTTGTATTAGTATATTTGGATGATATACTGATCTTTTCTCCTAGCCTGTCTGAGCATAGGAATCATGTAAAATATGTGTTGAAAAAGTTGAGGCAGAATTCACTGTATGCCAAGTTAGAGAAATGCCTATTTGAGGTCACTAAAGTCTCCTTTTTGGGTTACGTGATTTCTACTACGGGTCTTTCGATGGATCCACAAAAAGTGACAGCTGTGCTGGATTGGCCACAGCCTGTGGGTCTGAAGGCACTCCAGAGATTTCTTGGCTTCGCCAATTATTACAGGAGATTTATAAAGGGCTTCTCTGCGGTAGTCTCTCCTCTCACTCGCATGACCAAGAAGGGTGCTGACTCCTATCATTGGTCCACTGAGGCCCAAGAAGCCTTCATTCTGTTAAAAAAGTTGTTTTGTTCTGCATCCATCTTGAGACATGTTGATGTCACCCTCCCCTTCATAGTTGAAGTGGACGCATCGGAGATTGGGGTGGGGGCAGTGCTGTCTCAACGCTCGGGCTCACAAGGCAAGATTCACCCTTGCGCCTATTTTTCACGCAGGTTTTCTCCTGCCGAGAGAAATTACGATGTGGGTAATAGGGAATTGTTGGCCATCAAGCTTGCCTTTGAGGAATGGCGTCACTGGCTGGAAGGGGCAGAACATACAATTACTGTGTATACCGATCACAAAAATTTGGAGTACATTGAAGGAGCCAAAAGGCTTAGTCCGCGACAAGCCCGCTGGTCTCTGTTTTTCTCGAGATTCAGATTTGTCATCACGTACACCCCAGGTAGTAAGAATGTCAAGGCAGATGCTCTCTCCAGATGCTTTGAACCGGAGACTGCTCAGCCCACTCTTCCCGAAAGCATTTTACCTTGCAAGGTAGTACTTGCAGCCACTGAGACCTGGAAGGACTGGGAAAGCCACATTAGCTACCTACCAGCTTGACCCCCCGGATGGGAAACCTGAGGGGGTTTTGTTTGTGCCACTTCCCTTCCGATTACAGATCATGCAACTATTCCATACCCATAAGAATGCCGGTCACCCCGGTGTCACTCGCACTCTAGATCTTCTCACCAGGTGCGTCTGGTGGCCTTCATTGGCATCTGATTGCAAAGAGTTTGTTAGGGAGTGTGTTGTGTGTGCCAGGAGCAAACCGTCTCGCCAAGCCCCTGTAGGTACCTTGCAGGCTCTCCCAGTCCCGAGTGAACCTTGGACCCATCTGTCCATGGACTTTGTTGGGGAGCTTCCCAAATCTGAGGACATGTTAGTCATATGGGTGGTAGTTGACAGATTCAGCAAGATGGCCCACTTTATCCCTCTCAAGGGATTTCCTTCTGCTCAGGAATTAGCGGATCTTTTTGTACAACACATCTTCCGGTTACATGGGATTCCGGATGATGTGGTTTCAGACAGAGGAGTGCAATTTGTGTCAAGGTTTTGGAGGGCCTTTTGCCGTGGTTTGGGTATGAATCTGTCTTTTTCATCTGGGTACCACCCACAGACTAACGGGCAGACCGAAAGGGTTAATCAGGCTCTGGAACAGTTTCTCAGGTGCTATGTGGCCGATGCACAGACTGAATGGGTTAAATTTTTACCTTTTGCAGAATTCGCACATAATAATCTGAAAAATTCCTCCACCAGACTGTCTCCTTTCCAGGTGGTCTCTGGAAGGTCCCCCAAGTTTTCCCCATTGCCAGTGTGTTCCTCTCCCTTCCCTGCCCTGGAAGACTTGCAAAAAACTCTAAAAGAGCTTTGGGGACAGGTAAAGAAGAGTTTGGGGACAGCGTTCCAGAGTCAGAAAAAACAGGCCGATAAGAGGCGTTCTGTTGAGTGGCATTTTGCTCCAGGTGACATGGTTTGGGTGTCTACCAAACATTTAGCACTCAGACAACCTTCCATCAAATTAGGGCCTAGGTTCATAGGGCCTTATCCAGTGACCAGAAAGATCAATGATGTTTCCTATGTGATCGGTCTCCCGGCCAGTATGAGATGTGGCAGACCATTTCACGTCTCATTGTTGAAGCCAGCAGTGTATGTGGATTCCTCTCTCCCCCCCCCCCCAGTGATAGTAGAAGGTCAAACAGAATACGAGGTCAAGAGAATTTTGGATTCTTGTCTCGCACAGAATTCTGTACAGTATCTGGTCCATTGGAAGTGGTATGGTGTGGAGGACAGATCCTGGGTCCCAGAGGACCGCATGCATGCTGAGAAATTAAGGAAGAGGTTTCATCAGTTACATCCTGAGAAACCAGGTAGGAAGTGTCCAGAGTCCACTCCTCAAGAGTTGGGGTACTGTGAGGGTTAGCAGAAATACCGCCGCCACTGTCAGTAGTAGGGCGGCGGTTTCTGCGTCTCAGCCGGCGGTTTCCACCGCACAGTCATGTTCCTACATACTGCCTCAGGGCAGCAGGAATACCGTCGCCACGGCCGGCGGCATGGCGGCGACTCCCGTGACCCAGCCGGCAGTTGCTCTCTCTCATGTTAACACAGACTCTGGCCAGAGCCTCTCTGACACTCAGAGGCTGAGGCTTACGTGCGCGCGGGCCAATCGACAGGACCTTTATGCAAGTAGAAGGGCTGTCAGCTGACCAGGCCGATCAGCTGACTCCATTCGCCCTTCTGATTGGCTGAGTGACTGGGGCGGAGCTGGGGAGAACTCCCAGTATATATAGGACCTGTATGCCAGTCATTCCCTGTCTGCTGTTGCGAATACTATTGTGCTAGCTCTCAGACCATAGCTAGATCCGACAGTGTGCCAGAACCGGCAGGAGCTGGGAATCCACACTTAGTCAGATTCTTGATAGCTTAAAGTACTAATTGAACTGTATTATTTGTTATGACCTTCTGCTAGCCTGACTACTCTTCTGTTTACTGTTCTTGTACCTTTGCCTATCTGATATAGTTGCCGACTCTGCCTGAATCACTACTCTGATCTAGCTTTCTGTTTCTGTACTTTCTCTGCCCGTGAGTTGCTGAACCTGCCTGTCTGACTACGCTACCCTCAGCACTAGGTTTTCCTAGGCTGAGGGGTCTGAGTATTTCCGCTCCTCGGGAATCCTTTGCTGCATTAAGGTCTGAATCACCCATTTCCACCTAGGTGTTCTCAGCCTTAACCGAGATCTCCTTTTGGTGATCTTCGGCTGCAGTAGTTCTAAACACCTTTCTCCATCTGGTGATCTCACTACCTTGCAGACTGGGATCTTACTGTCTACAGATCCTTGGCTGCAGTAGTGTCTGTTGCTCGTTTTTGTTGCTGAGACTCCTGCTCCTCATGAGTTCCTATTTAGTTCCTTGTGTGTTCTTTGATACTGTTGCACCAAGCACTTACACTTCAGATGTCCAGAGGTTAGCAAATACTTGTATTATTGATGATTCTGCAGATCATCAATGATCAGATTCTCTCTGTGAGTTGACACCATTCGTTACACCAGTTTACATACCATAGCTGGGAATCGAATCCAGGTCTAACTGTGTGGTGGGCAAGCACCCTAACCGCTGTACCACAACAGTACTAACTGAAGCTGGCCTAGCATTTACTATTTATGCTCAATGCAATAGAAACATTAGGTTGCTTAAAGGGAACCTTAACTGAGAGTGATATGGATGTTTCCTGTAAACAATACCAGTTGCCTGGCAGTCCAGCTGATCTCTGTGACTGCAATAGTGGCTGAATCACACCCTGAAACAAGTATGCAGCTAATCCAGTCTGACTTCAGTCAGAGCACCTGATCTGCATGCTTGTTCAGGGGCTGTGGCTAAAAGTATTAGAGACACAGGATCAGCAGGCGATTCAGGCAACTGGTATTATTTTAAAAGGAAAAATCCATATCCTTCACCGTTTAGGTTCCCTTTAAGGATTTGTAGCATAAAAGCCAACTCACATTGGCTGGGATTTGAACCCGGGTCTCACTGTGTGGTGGGCAAGCACCCTAACCGCTGTACCACAACAGTACTAATTGAAGCTGGCCTAGCATTTACCATTTATGCTCAATACAAGAGAAAAAGTAGACAATAAGCCAGCACCTATTCCACAAAAGAACGCAAACCCCCAAAGTTCGCCTGGAACCGTTCGCCGGTGAACAGTTCGCTACATCTCTACTCATGATTTGTTGGGGGCCTCATAATTGCTGAATTTGTCTTGTTGGGGGCCTCACGATTGCTGAATTTGTCTTGTTGGGGGCCTCATGATTTGTTGGGGGCCTCATGATTGCTGAATTTGTCTTGATAGGGGCCTCATGATTGCTGAATTTGTCTTGTTGGGGGTCACATGATTACTAACTGCGAGACTATGTGAAAAGCTGAATCACAGGATCAGCAGGCGATTCAGGCAACTGGTATTATTTTAAAAGGAAAAATCCATATCCTTCACCGTTTAGGTTCCCTTTAAGGATTTGTAGCATAAAAGCCAACTCACATTGGCTGGGATTTGAACCCGGGTCTCACTGTGTGGTGGGCAAGCACCCTAACCACTGTACCACAACAGTACTAACTGAAATTGGCCTAGCATTTACCATTTATGCTCAAGGAGGGTAGAGGGAGGAGGGTAAAGGGAGGAGGGAGGAGGGTGGAGGGAGGAGGGGGGAGGGAGGGAGGAGGGAGGGCCTCCAGGTATTAGAGCCCTTGAAACATGTTTTCTATCATTTTTCCAGCCAATAGAATTTTTTCAAATTTTCAAAGTTCACCTCCCCATTGAAGTCTATTGCGGTTCGTGAACTTTTTCGCGAACCGGACCTTTCGCGGAGGTTTGCGAACAGGGTTCGCGAACCGAAAATCGGAGGTTCGCGACATCTCTAATCAGAATGCACAAATCCTAGAATAGCTGCCCTATAACTGAGGTCTAGCAAAAAACACCTGGTCAGAACTAGAGATGTCGCGAACCTCCGATTTTCGGTTCGCGAGCCCAGTTCGCGAACCTTCGCGGAAGGTTCGGTTCGCGTAAAAGTTCGCGAACCGCAATAGACTTCAATGGGGATGCGAACTTTCAAAAATAGAAAAAATTATGCTGGCCACAAAAGTGATGGAAAAGTTGTTTCAAGGGGTCTAACACCTGGAGGGGGGCATGGCGGAGTGGGATACATGCCCAAAGTCCCGGGGAAAATCTGGATTTGACGCAAAGCAGCATTTTAAGGGCAGAAATCACATTGAATGCTAAATTGCAGGCCTAAAGTGCTTTAAAACGTCTTGCATGGGTATACATCAATCAGGGAGTGTAATTAGAGTTCTGCTATACACTGACACACCAAACTCACTGTGTAACGCAGCGCAAACAGCTCTTTGCGTAGTGACGGCCGTACTGGACTGGTGTGCACCGTGGCCAGAGTGTAGGCCGTGGCGTTTTTCAAGCCCATATGGTCGCCGGGCTGTGGTAGCTCAATGATAGAACAACAGTGACTGTCCAGCTGATCAAATTTGGTCTGACCACAATGAAGCAACGACCTTATTATCTTTTGTGTGCCACCCCCACCCAAGACACTCAAATAGCCGGCGGTCATTGCTTCATTGTGATGCGCAAGCCCCTTCACCGCGGCAAGGTAATGATCATGAAGGGGGATGGGCACATGTACATGCCTTTTGTTTTGTTGTTGCAGCCGACCGCAGTGCAGCCAGAAAAATTAGGCAGGCATGTACATGCACCAGAAAAATCAGTGTAGCGGCCGCTGCTAGCAGCGGCCTTAAAAATTCAGGAATCCGCCTAGAGTCCAGGACCCTGTTGGTGGTGGCGGAGAAGGCAGTCAAGCGGCCTGCAGGCAGAGATGCTGTGTGTGGGGTCTTAGACTGACTTAGTGTTCGGTTGTGCAGTAGCCCTCCGTGATCCATTCCTCATTCATCTTGATAAAGGTCAGGTACTGAACACTGTCGTGACTTAGGCGACTTCTCTTCTCAGTAACTATGCCTCCAGCTGCACTGAAGGTCCTTTCTGACAGGATGCTTGCGGCAGGGCAAGAAAGAAGTTGTATGGCAAATTGGGACAGCTCTGGCCACAGGTCAAGCCTGCGCAACCAGTAGTCCAAGGGTTCATCGTCGCTTTTCGCAGAGTCTACATCCACACTCAAGGCCAGGTAGTCAGCTACCTGCTGCTCCATGCGTTGTTGGAGGGTGGATCTGGAAGGATTATGGCGAGGAGTTGAACTAAAGAACGTCCGCATGTCCGACATCACCCTGAGATCGCTGGAGCGTCCTGTCCTTGCCTGTGTGGACTTGGGAGGAGGAGGGTTACTGCCAGTGGTACCTTGATTGCGTTTTGCAGCCACATCACCCTTAAATGCATTGTAAAGCATCATCGACAGCTTGTTCTGCAAGTGCTGCATCCTTTCCGCCTTTTGTTGAGTTGCTAAGAGGTCCGCCACTTTGTGCCTGTACCGAGGGTCTAGTAGCGTGGCCACCCAGTACAGGTCATTCGTCTTGAGTTTTTTGATACGGGGGTCCCTCAACAGGCTGGACAACATGAAAGAGGACATCTGCACAAAGCTGGATGCAGACGTACACTCCATCTCCTCTTGCTCTTCCTCAGTGACGGGATGCAACTCCTCTTCCTCCCCCCAGCCACGAACAATACCACGGGAACGTGGAGCAGCAGAAGCCCCCTGTGACGGCTGCCGCGGTTGTTCTTCTTCCGCCGCCTCTTCCTCCTCCACAGAAACACCTTCCTCATCATCACCATCATCAGAGTCTGACTCCTCTCCTTCCCCACACGACTCCTCTTCTTCCTCCTCCTCCTCCCCCCTCTGTGCTGCCGCAGGTGTTGTGGGAACATCGGGTTCGTGTGTAAATGGCTCCCACGACTCCTGCTGCCGTAACTCTTCTCGTTCACGCTCCTCCACAGCTGTATCCACCACTCTACGCATGGCACGCTCCAGGAAGTAGGCGTAGGGGATCAAGTCGCTGATGGTGCCCTCATCGCGACTCACCAGTTTGGTCACCTCCTCAAAGGGCTCCATGACCCTGCATGCATTTCGCATCAGTGTCCAGTTGTTGGGCCACAACATCCCCATCCTCCCAGATTGTGTCCTTGTACTGTAATGATACAGGTACTGGGTGACGGCTTTCTCCTGGTCTAGCAGGCGAGAGAACATCAGCAGGGTGGAATTCCAGCGAGTCGGGCTATCGCAAATCAGGCGTCTCACCAGCAAGTTGTTTCTACGCTGAATGTCCGCAAAGCATGCCATGGCCTTGTAAGAGCGCTTGAAATGCCCACACAACTTCCTGGCCTGCTTCAGGACGTCCTCTAAGCCTGGGTGCTTGGACACAAATCTTTGCACGACCAGATTCAGCACATGTGCCATGCGGGGTATGTGTGTCAGCTTTCCCAAATTCAACGCAGCAATGAGATTGCTGCCGTTGTCGCACACCACGTTGCCGATCTCAAGCTTGTGCGGGGTCAGCCATTGCTCCATCTGTTTGTTAAGAGCAGCCAGGAGAGCTGCTCCAGTGTGACTCTCCGCTTTCAGGCAAGACATGTCTAACACTGCGTGACACCGTTGTACCTGGCATGCAGCATAGGCCCTGGGGTGCTGGGGCTGTGTAGCTGAAGAGGAGATCGTGGCACCAGCCAAGGAGGAGGAGGAGAATGACGACAGCGAAGCGGTGGTAGCAGGTGGAGAGGAGGTGGCTGGAGGCCTGCCTGCAAGCCGTGGAGGTGTGACAAGTCGGTCTGCTGCGCAGCCACGTACTCCCTGCTTGCTGCCATCGGTCACCAGGTTGACCCAATGGGCTGTGTATGTAATGTAGTGGCCCTGCCCGTGCTTGGCAGACCAGGCATCCGTGGTCAGGTGGACCCTTGACCCAACGCTGTGTGCCAGAGATGACACCACTTGCCTCTCAACTGCACGGTACAATTTGGGTATGGCCTTTTGTGAAAAATAATTGCGGCCTGGTATCTTCCACTGCGGTGTACCAATGGCCACAAACTTACGGAAAGCCTCTGACTCCACCAGCTTGTATGGTAATAGCTGGCGAGCTAATAGTTCCGCCACGCCAGCTGTCAGACGGCGGGCAAGAGGGTGACTGGCAGACATTTGCTTCTTTCGCTCAAATACTTCCTTCACGGACAGCTGGGTACTGCTGTGGGCAGAGGAGAAGGAACCGCTGAAGGGAAGAGGCGGTGTGGAGGTGGGTGGCTGTGAAGGTGCAAGGGAGAAAGTGGATGAAGACGATGCACCTGAAGGAAGAAGAGGAGAAGGAGGGTGGCTTGTCTTTTGAGGGGTGCTGCTTTTCCACAGGTGTTCTTGCCATAGCTGTTTGTGCCTTCTCTCCAGGTGCCTTCGTAAGGCACTTGTCCCTACGTGAGAGTTGGCCTTTCCACGGCTCAATTTTTGCTGGCAGAGACAACAGATGGCTTTGCTCCGATCTGAGACACACACGTGAAAAAATTTCCAAACCACTGAGCCCCCCTGGGGTGATGGCACTACGGTGGCATCAGCAGCTGACGTTAAAGGGCATGTGTGCTGGCTGGCCATAGCTGGTGATACATGGTGCCGGACACTGCCCCCAGCTGTTTCTGAGGACGAGCTCCCTCTGCTTCTATCATGGAGTCATCTCCTCCTACTCCTCTCTGACTCCTCCTCTGAACTGTCCCCCTGGTCATCTCCTCTACCGGGAACATATGTGGTATCCGTATAATCGTCATCATAATCCTCCTGGCCAGCTGTGCTTTCTTCAGACACCTCCTCAAGTGCACCAACTTCAGGTGGTCCACCATCATCCCCATCCACACACGTTACGTCCATATTATCGCCACCTAACTCAGACGTATGAGGTGGTGTACCTGCGCCTTCTTGTTGTTGTGGCAGTAGTGGCTGGGAATCAGTGATTTCACCACCACCACCAAATAACTCCTGCGAAGTGTCAAATGCAGCGGATGTGGTGCTTGTTGTAGCACTGGTGGCTGCAGGAGATGAGGTGTTCTGTGTTAAATACTCAAGCACCTCCTCACGATTTTGGGAAGTGATGGCACGTGCCTTCTTCTGAGCACTGTATTTTGGGGCAGGTCCGCACGAAATCAGAGCAACACCACCTCGTTCAGACCTGCCGGTGCCTGGTGGCCTTCCTCTGGGTCTGCCTCTACCTCTTCCTCTACCTGGTTTGTCCATTTTGTCCATCTCGGGGGGATGCTAGCTATATGCAGTGAGGTGGGTTCTCACTCAACACAACAGGTAGTTAGATGCAGTGAGCTGGGTTCACTCAACACAACGCTAGGTATATGCAGTGATGAGGTGGGTTAAGTATACACAACAGGTACTGGGTAGTTAGATGCAGTGAGCTGGGTCCACTGAACAGTGAAGGTACTTAAGATGCAGTGAGGTGGGTTCTCACTCAACACAACCGGTAGTTAGATGCAGTGAGGTGGCCAGGTGGGTTCTCACTCAACACAACAGGTAGTTAGATGCAGTGAGCTGGGTTCACTCAACACAACGCTAGGTATATGCAGTGATGAGGTGGGTTAAGTATACACAACAGGTACTGGGTAGTTAGATGCAATGAGCTGGGTCCACTGAACAGTGAAGGTACTTAAGATGAAGTGAGGCGGGTTCTCACTCAACACAACAGGTAGTTAGATGCAGTGAGCTGGGTTCACTCAACACAACGCTAGGTATATGCAGTGATGAGGTGGGTTAAGTATACACAACAGGTACTGGGTAGTTAGATGCAGTGAGCTGGGTCCACTGAACAGTGAAGGTACTTAAGATGCAGTGAGGTGGGTTCTCACTCAACACAACCGGTAGTTAGATGCAGTGAGCTGGGTTCACTCAACACAACGCTAGGTATATGCAGTGATGAGGTGGGTTAAGTATACACAACAGGTACTGGGTAGTTAGATGCAGTGAGCTGGGTCCACTGAACAGTGAAGGTACTTAAGATGCAGTGAGGTGGGTTCTCACTCAACACAACCGGTAGTTAGATGCAGTGAGGTGGCCAGGTGGGTTCTCACTCAACACAACAGGTAGTTAGATGCAGTGAGCTGGGTTCACTCAACACAACGCTAGGTATATGCAGTGATGAGGTGGGTTAAGTATACACAACAGGTACTGGGTAGTTAGATGCAGTGAGCTGGGTCCACTGAACAGTGAAGGTACTTAAGATGAAGTGAGGTGGGTTCTCACTCAACACAACAGGTAGTTAGATGCAGTGAGCTGGGTTCACTCAACACAACGCTAGGTATATGCAGTGATGAGGTGGGTTAAGTATACACAACAGGTACTGGGTAGTTAGATGCAGTGAGCTGGGTCCACTGAACAGTGAAGGTACTTAAGATGCAGTGAGGTGGGTTCTCACTCAACACAACCGGTAGTTAGATGCAGTGAGGTGGCCAGGTGGGTTCTCACTCAACACAACAGGTAGTTAGATGCAGTGAGCTGGGTTCACTCAACACAACACTAGGTATATGCAGTGATGAGGTGGGTTAAGTATACACAACAGGTACTGGGTAGTTAGATGCAGTGAGCTGGGTCCACTGAACAGTGAAGGTACTTAAGATGCAGTGAGGTGGATTCTCACTCAACACAACCGGTAGTTAGATGCAGTGAGGTGGCCAGGTGGGTTCTCACTCAACACAACAGGTAGTTAGATGCAGTGAGCTGGGTTCACTCAACACAACGCTAGGTATATGCAGTGATGAGGTGGGTTAAGTATACACAACAGGTACTGGGTAGTTAGATAGAGTGAGCTGGGTCCACTGAACAGTGAAGGTACTTAAGATGTAGTGAGGTGGGTTCTCACTCAACACAACCGGTAGTTAGATGCAGTGAGGTGGCCACTGGCCAGGTGGGTTCTCACTCAACACAACAGGTATTTAGATGCAGTGAGCTGGGTTCACTCAACACAACGCTAGGTATACGCAGTGATGAGGTGGGTTAAGTATACACAACAGGTACTGGGGTATATGCAGTACTGGGTAGTACAATGTGCAGCTCCCTGTCACACACACAGGTAGTCACTGAATGTACTGGGCTGCTGGCAGTGGCACACACACTATCAATTAGCAATGCTGTGCATGCAACTAAAGTGTCAGTTTGACACACAGAAAAAAAAAAGTACAGGATGAGCTCTGACAAGAGCTATTGAGGGGTGCTATAAAAGCAATAACAATCAGCCAGGAGCAAGCTAAGCAGCCAAGAACCTAACTAATCTGTCCCTAGAAGAACAAGTCTGCAGCAGCTCTCCCTAGTCTGTCTCTCTAGCAGGCACACGAGTGACTGTAATGGCCGCCGGAGGCTGCCTTATATAAGGGGGGGTGGGGCTCCAGGGCTTAGTGTAGCCTGAATGGCTACAATCTGCCTGCTGACTGTGATGCAGAGGGTCAAAGTTGACCCTCATAGTGCATTATGGGGCAAATCGAACTTCCGCAAAAGTTCGCCTGGTGCAGGCGAACGCGAACCCCCGAAGTTCGCCGGCGAACCGTTCGCTACATCTCTAGTCAGAACTCTAAGGTCTGTTTCACATAGTAGACTGAACTGCATGCTTGTCAAGCAGTTTAGCCTCATAGCTGCCAGCCATGAGTGCCATTCTGGTGCAATTAAAATGCAGCAGAATGGTAGAGTTTGTAAAACCACACACATCAGAGCGTTAGAAAACTGTGACCACCACCGCACTCAGATGTGACTCCATAGGAGTGCAGCTTCCTCACCACGAGTACTGAGTGCTAGCAAGTGCCCGGCAGGTGCATGGGAGCAGAAGACAGGTGATGAATTTACTGCCTTCAGCCTCCTGTGTAAAAGAGGCTTAAAGCTACACAAACTATGATAGACACAGAAAAGCTTTATATATTTTGAATATTAAATAGTTATTTACCAGCTGATTACATATACAAAATCCCTGTATCATCCCAGTTAAAGGGTACTCGAAGTGACATGTGACATGATGAGATAGATATGTGTATGTACAGTGCCTAGCACACAAATAACTAGGCTGTGTTCCTTTTTTTCTTTCTCTGCCTGAAAGAGTTAAATATCAGGTATGTAAGTGGATAGCTCAGTCCTGACTCAGACAGGAAGTGACTACAGTGTGACCCTCACTGATCTGAAATTCCAACTATAAAACACTTTCCTAGCAGAAAATAGCTTCCGAGAGCAAGAAAGATGTAAAAAGGGTAATTTCTTATCAGTGAGGGTCACACTGTAGTCACTTCCTGTCTGAGTCAGGACTGAGTCAGCCACTTACATACCTGATATTTACCTCTTTTAGGCAGAGAAAGAAAAAAAGGAACACAGCATAATTATTTGTGTGCTAGGCACTGTACATACCCATGTCTATCTCATCATGTCACATGTCACTTCCGGTATCCTTTAAAATAACACATAGAAACACAGTTCTGACACATAAGAAAACCAAATTGTCTACTTTGCACGCCTCCACCACCTTCATGCACGAGGACTTCTGTGTGCAGCGCGTCACCATAGAAACAGCAGGGATGCCACTTCAGTATCCCGCAACATTTGGGGCACTACAGTGGGCACACTGGGACCCCTGCAATGGGTGCACTATTAAAAATATCTGTGGCACAAGCCATGGGTCTTTACCCTTGGCAACGTGCCTGCCTCTAAAACACGTGTGGCATACTCAGCTTCTGAGTAGTATAGGACCAGTGTCTTTGCATGTATTATTTTTGGTTGGATTAGAGCACTAACTTTGGTGCTGATCTGTGTGTAATACCTAAGTAGTCAGGGTTTAGGCAATGTTCATGTTTTACTCCATTTCAACTGATAATGGCCTATATGCAATTCACTTTTTCTCCTGGGTTTTCTCCTAGGGGATAATTTTCATATTCCCTTTAAAATACATTTTAAGCATTCTGCAATTGAAAAACAGTACCCAAAAGTTGGTGAAAAATTATTTGAGTAGTTTTTTTGCTTGCTGGTGGTTTAAATGCATTTTATGACAAGCTGTAAAAATATCACCTAGGAGAAAAGAGTAAATTGATTGCATATGGGCCATAGACTGTAAAGTGTAAGGGTGGCAAGACAATTTCCTATAGTAATTTATTATTGTGGAAAATGCCATCTACTCTACTTTATAACAGGGCCATCCTTTGACCTGAGCGACCAGAGCGATCGCTCAGGGCGCTGGCTTCCAGGGGGGGCGCTCCGGCCGTCCACCACCCGCCCGGACGAGTAATGCACAAACTGTTTGCGAGCAGGCTGTTGTCTGGTGCAGCGGCGGGCACTAGGATCTGGAGGCAGACTTCTCCAACCTCCTGCTCGGAAGGATGCTTCCTTATCAGCCCCCCTCCCCGCCCCCTCAAGCACGCAGGAAGGATAGAGTAGTCCGAGGTGGCGAGGTAATCCCCTTGTGGGCTGCTACAGACTTCTGTGTCTTTTGCTTCCTTCTGGCGTAATGGTGATTACAGTGATGAATGGTAGCAAATGTCCTCTCTGCTGTTGCTAGAATAATAAGTTAGGATAAGTGTGTGTGTGTGTGTGTGTGTGTGTGTGTGTGTGTGTGCGCGTGTGCGTGCGTGTGTATAGAGTGTGTGTGTGTGTGTGTGTGTAAAGATTGCGTGTGTGTATAGATTGCGTGAGTGTGTCTGCGTATGTAGACTGTGTGCATGTGTAGTGTGTGGCTGCATATATAGATTGCGTGCGTGTGTAGTGTGTGGCTGCGTATATAGATTGCGTGCGTGTGTAGTGTGTGGCTGCGTATATAGATTGCGTGCGTGTGTAGTGTGTGGCAGCGTATATAGACTGCGTGTGTGTGTAGTGTGTGGCTGCGTATATAGACTGCGTGCGTGTGTAGTGTGTGGCTTTCTGTGTGAGAAATTTGGGCGCCCAAATTTCTTTGTTCCATTTGATAATTGTGATGCGGGCCAGGGGGAAACAGTCATGGGCCCATATAAATAACAGCTATATGGGTGGAAAAAGGTGCCTACTGTTTGCAGCTGTATTTTGCATTGTAGGTGGCCAGATTATAACCTGTAGCCTCTATTTATATGGGCACCTATGAGGGTGCCGAAATAAAGTCGCGAGCGTGGGCAAAGAGGCTGAAAGGGGGGGGGGGCACCAAAATCAGGTTTCGCTCAGGGCGCTGTGAAACCTAAGGCCGGCCCTGCTTTATAATATCTGTAAACTGTGCCAAAAATAATTCCGGGTACAACCCCCGTTGTACTTGGCGAAATAAATATGATTCTGATTCTAATTCTGTGTTATATGCTGCTGTGAGGTCATTGTAAACTCCTTCTATAGCCAGACATTTTCAAATCTATATTCAATACACTGGGTGATGTTGAGGATGTGGGCAGTACAGTAAATCGATTGCCAGAAGGTGGTCTGTTCACATATCAGCTTTGTTATGGCATCCAGAATTATCTTTAGTGATTGTATGACAGTTTTGGGGAAAAACTACTGTACACACAATACACACATGGTAAAGTTATGAGATAGCAGCACCCTGTGGTGTGATAAACAATGAGAAACAATATACATGTATTTGTCATTTAAAGGGAACCTGAAGTGAGGAAAATTGATACATACCTAAGCAAAGGGAACGCTCTGTATACCATAGATCCTTCCTGGTCTTCTGTTTATCATATTGTAGCTACCAAAACTGACATTCTGGGACACTTGTACTCAAAAAGCATCAGGTTAGAGAGGTCAAACTTTAATTAGTATCTGATTTGAATACTCATTTTTGTCAGTGCCTGAATGTACTGGAAGCAAAACATTAGCAGGACACCCATGCAATATGCTTTGTTTAAAAATAAATACTGTACTGTATTTTTGGGCATACAAGATGTACTTTTGCTCCCCAAAAAATAAGGATAAAAAGTCCCTGCATCCTATATGCCAAATACAGGGAGTTCCCAACTTACGATTGCCCATCAATAAGAATGGCTGACCTGCCACAATGTCAGGGACTCCCTGTATCGTCCCCCTTGTGTCCTCCTCCTGTCCCCCGCTGGTCTCCTCTGCTCCCCATGTGTAAAAACAATTAGCAGCAGCGTGGCTCAGATCATCTAGTGATTCCAGCGGCAAGCGCAGACCTCTCTTGCCCTGGATGGTTTCCCTCATGTTAGCTTTTGTTGATGACACGATCAGCAGAAGCCAGAACTAGAGGAGCAGCTTCGAAGATGAGAGGTCTGCACTCGCTGCTGGTTGAGGTAAGACATGCTGATGCTTTTTGCTTTTACACACAGGGGCAGAGGAGACAAGCAGCTGGGGGAGGGGCAGAGAACAACACAGGGGAACAGAAGGGGGCACACAGGGGCAAAGGAAGACACAAAGGGAAACACACAGGGGGATTGAAGTAAGACACAGGGGGACATAAGGGGACACCCAATGACAAAGGAGGACACAAGGGGAGCAGAGGAGGACATAGGGGTACAAAGGGGGGCATAGAGGACACAGGGGGACATACATGATGACCAGAGAGGGACATAAGGGGCAAAGGAGGACACAGTGGGACACACAATAGGAGCAAAGGAAGACACAAAGGGACACATGGGGGACTGAAGGGGACACAGGAGGACACATGGTGAAACAGTAGGGCAATGATTGGGGGAAAATATCTACAAGACATTCCAGGAATATGGGCGCACCAGGTTTGGTATATTTTTTTCCCCTGGTTTTTGCCCTCTAAACCTAAGTGATTCTTATATTGCGGAGCATCTTATTTATGGCAAATACAGTATGGCAGCTTCCATATCCTTCTCACTAAAGCTTCCTTCTTTCTATATGATTACATCTTTAACTTAACATACATTTGCCAACAATTTTAACAATTTTGCTTACTTATTTACTGGGAACTTACGTGGGTAAATTGTAGTTGTAGGCTGAAATTCAAATACAAAAAAAAAAATCATACATTTAAACATTATGTAATCATAACCTTAAGAAACTCTATTTTCAGCGTGGCTAAGGGGAAAATGTGTACCCATAGCAAACATCTTAATTTTTTCTTACTTTTCTCTAATGAGTTTTAGATATTTAAATTATGAAGTTGAAGTTCTGCTATTTTCTAGTCTATTATATAGGGGCGTTTCTAGCATTTCCATCACTCCAGGCAAGAAAACCTGTGGAGCCCACCCCACCAAAAAAACAAAAAACAAACAAGCTTATAGTGAACATTTTAGATTGTAACTATGGTAGGACGTCAGCCTGTGATTACGGTAGGATTAGAGTGTGTGCTCCTCTAAGGACAGTCAGTGACATGACTATTTACTCTGTAAAGTGCTGCAGAAGATGTCAGTGCTATATAAATACATGAAACACACACATTTGCTCACTACCAGTTCAAACAATTTCCTACCTTTATCTGGTCAGCAGGCAAAGGTGTATGACCGTACACCTGATTGGCTGATTGGCGCCTGCTGACCAGATAAAGGTAGGAAATTGCTTGAACTGGTAGTGAGCAAATGTGTGTGTTGCAGGTAGCATTCATTTCAGAGGCAGTGGGGGTGAAGTCCCTGGAAGTGAGAGAGCCAGGGCTCGCCCGCATTTGCCTCTAGGTATCGCATGGTGGTTTGGGGGCCCTAGCCAGTGAGAGAGACCTGGGGCCCCTGGCTGTCATGTGAACCAGTGTTTGTGACTATATAAAGACATAACAATACTATGGTAGGACGTTAGACTATGACTATGGTAGGGATTAGGTTGTGAGCTCCTCTGAGGACAGTCAGTGACATGGCTGTGAAAATGTTACTGCTATATAAATACATCATAATAATATGGTAGGACATTACACTATGACTATGGGAGAATTAGATTTTGAGCGCCTCTGAGGAGTCAGTGACATGAATATGTTCTCTGTAAAGGGCTGCAGAAGAGGTCCGGGGCACTTTTGGGCACACCAGACAGAAAATGGGTGTGACCATGCTCCATAACGTGGGTGTGGTAATGGGTTGAGCCAAATTTACATGAACTTAACAGCTGTCTAAGTAGGCCTTCCCAGATGAAGCTTCCCCTCTCTATTAACACATAAAAGCTAAAAATACAGCATATCACATAAATAAGCAGTGTCACTCAAACATAACTAGGCAGAGTTACCTGGCCTCTGTAAAGGCTGATCTGGCTTTCTTCTGGGTGGGCTCTGATCAGTAAAATAGTTTTGTATGCGCCAGAGACCTCTGCAGCTATTTTTTGACTGTCTACAGATATCTTGTTGATGCAGGGGGCTTCTCTCTATTGAGAGTAGTGTGATTTTTGCATTAAGTGGCTCTCCCATATTGTTCAATAGTTCAAATTGATTTGGCAAGCATCTGAAGTGTTCTTTTAATCATCCAATGTATTCCTGTGGATCTTCACATTGCTTTAAAATACTTCAAAATGCTTCACAGTGGAATATTGTGAATGTGAAGAAACTGTATATACGTTTGCTTGGGGTTGGATTTTGGCTCCGGGTTACTTTGGTAAAATTGGTGCCACATAGACCGCAATGTTAATTTTATCCAGCGGGCAATTTTGTGCACTGCGAGTGCCTGATAAATAGCATCATTAGGCAGCTTGCACCTGATAAACAGCGAAGGAGAGGGAGTATTTTGTGGTGTAGGCAGCGTCGATATTGGTGGAGCTTGGGATGAGGGTAGGTTAGTATTAGTCATTGGTAGAGTGAGAGTTAGTGTGGGAATAGGGTTAGGTTTAGGGATAAATATTATTGGATAATGGGGGGGGGGGGGAGGTTGGTTAGCGTTAAGCATCCATCGAGGAAGGCTTTTGTGAGAAGAAAGTTAGGTTGTGTGTTAGTAAAATATAATATGAGTAAAAATGACCAGTGTTTTACTATCGGAATTAGCCACTGCCAACAGTGGAATATCATTAATTTTACCAATTTTCTACTGGTGGCTATCCACAGTGCCTAAATTACCACAGCAGCCTTTTTAAAAATACGCAGGCTAGGATACATCTCAGCAGGCTTCATGATTAAATGCTTGGAAGACACAAAATCTACTAAATATGAGAGTACTACCCCCATCAAGTTTAACAAAGGCAAAAGAAAAGACTGTTTTAATCATCTTTTAAAGCAGTTCACAAACAAGGGAATAGTGTTACTTCTCCTAACAGATGTTTTGCATTAACCGCCATTTTTATTTAACAAATCAAAGCATGCAAAGTTTGTCCATCCTTGGTGGAGTGATACCCTTCTTTCCTGTCTACAGAGAGTGACTTCTTTAGCGACAGGTTTAATTTCTTCACCTACCACCTATCAGTGGTTATTTTAGTGGTGACCCATCTTTGTGAGTATCATTCCATATTCACATTATCTTTTCTATCTTGATTCTTACATACTACACTATTGTTGGCTCTCGATTTTTCTTTCTTGTTTTTAAAAACGTTCAGTTTGTCCAGTTGCCGAGGTTACAGTTTTACCCATAACTTCCTTTTGTTGGGCCCTTTTTTACATATACTGTACATGTCTAAATTTTAAAGTAACTATCAAGCAACATACCCTTCTTTTTCTTTCTTCTGGCAATCAGAACCATAGTGAGGATTGAAACAGATATAACACAAGCTAAACTTATAATTAGTACATATAAGAATGTTCCAGATCCTGAAAAAGATGGAAGAAACATGTTCATTACATTGAGGAAATATACAATTTACTGTTAAACCAAACTTTACTATATGAAACATAAAAAGTATTCAACATTAACTGTCATGTTTGATCATTGTTTTTACTTTATTCCAGATTTTTACTGCTAGCTACTTCCATCATATATGTGACAGAGTTCCAATATACTTTTATAAAACGTTTTGCTGAGTTTATATGAGGCGTAATACCACGTTATACAAATGTTTGAATGCTGTCTCTTTCATCATGGTGCCCTTTGCAGTTTTTGCAATGCTTCGATATATCCTGTCCCAAGCTTACAGTAACATCTAGTTCAGTTCAGACTTACAGGTCCAAATATATGAGATTGTATTTGGCTGTGCATTTGTAGTTATTATTTGGGCTTGTACAGAGATAAATCTCTCAGACTGTCACACGCTCCCTAGTGGCCGGATTGCTCAATGCCTCCCAATATATTTCAACGCACAGACATTTGGATTTCGTGGATTCCAATGATGCGGTGAAACCTCCGGAATTGGGCAAACAGACAGGGCAGAAGGGAACCTGGGAGCAATACAAACACTGTACTACACAATATTTCAGTTACAAGGCTGCCACCATCCCTTTTATCTGGGAAAAGAGAAACCCGCTCTGACTATTCTAAACCTGCAAATAAAAATTGTTAAAACTCTCTAGTCTGGCTCAAACAATATAATACTTCAGGTAGTAAATCTCCAGAAAGGCTAGGATTCTTTTTGCGCTGCTCAAAGCAGGTATGTAGCCAAAAAAACTGACCTTAAAGAGGAACTCCAGTGAAAATAATGTAATAAAAAAGTGCTTCATTTTTTACAGTAATTATGTATAAATGATTTAGTCAGCGTTTGTCCATTGTAAAATCTTTCCTATCCCTAAATTACATTCTGACATTTATCACATGGTGACATTTTTACTGCTGGCAGGTAATGGCAGTGGAAGGAGATGCTGCATGCTTTTTTGGCAGTTGGAAACAGCTGTAAACAGCTGTTATTTCCCACAATTTAACAAGGCTCCCACAGTGTGATGCCAGAACCATAGTCCTGACATCACACCGTGGGAGGGGTTTCTCCACAATATCAGCCATACATTTGTGAATAGGAACAGATTTCTCATGGGAAAGGGGGTGTTACGATCCATATCTGCTGGTGACTTGTTACATGGACTTCCTCTAGTCATCAGCAGAGGTCTCCACTGTCTTCATAAGACTTTGGTAATACTCATGTGGTTCCTCCTATTTTACCAGCAGGGGGCAAACCTCCTCAAGAACTGCATTACCTGGACATTGCTAAGGAGAGGAAATCCGCATCACCTGATTCCTCTGCACAGGATATAATCCAGCATCTGAGAATCAAGCTTTGCTAGTTCATCGTTGCTATTTAGCCTGAGTGCTAGCCCATCCTGTTCTTGTTACCTCGGTCCTGTGTATCTTATCTGCTTACCTTGTATGACTTTGGCTTTTCCTGACGATCCTTTGCCTTGCGATTTATTTGTACTGCGTTTGTTCTCTGATATTGACCCTTGCCTGTCTGACTATCCATACTGCCTGCTGTTTGTCTGTTTATATTGCCTGGTCATATGCTCCGTGTATATATTTGTAAATAGGTTGTACATACTTACTAAGCGGGGTTAGGGATTGTGTGCACACAGATCTTGTGTATATACACTGGTTGCTCTGCATATCCCAGTATATGCAGGGAGCACTTGTATATACAAATTGGGTTGGGATAATCTCCTCCTGTATCCTTTGCATACAAATTCTTGTACAGTTCACTTGTGTTGCCAGTATTGCATTATCCACATGTATGTGTGTGTGTATTTATATATTGCAATTCTCACAAATAAACCTTTAAACATCATCCTGGTTTGTTCTCAGTATTTCCATATCAGTGACAACCACACTCCATGCAATTCTTATTTGTTGTATTGCATGGGATCATAACAGATGAACTAGCCATACATTGTCACTTGGAAATACTGAAACACCTCTGTTTCCGTCATGATGGAAATGACTACAGAGCAACTTCTTGAATTCGCTACCATAGCAAGAAATGAAAAAAAACTCTGTTATCATATGTTTGCTGATGACACCTATGATGATTTGAATCAGCAAATCTCACAGGTTCAGTCCTGCATCAGAAAAGGAATCTTTCCTCCTCATGAACTGGGAGATTTCTTGTCTGTATTGCAGGAATGTCGTGCTAAAGCCCAACCCCGTTCAATCGGTTATTTTCCCTCCTGCTTTCAGTTTTCCCAACCGCCAGCGCCTGCTACAGGCAACAATTTACTAACAGGGAGAGATCAGGTATCACCAGGTTATTCCACTATCCATGTTCCAGGTGACTTATCAGGCCCCATTAAAAGTGACTGGGATCCCCCATTTGATTTGTGGGGGGTTGAGTGTGCTATAAATACGTTAAAGGATGATAGGGAATCATTTTTTGAATATTACACCGCTAAAGATGGTAATTTTTTTATTGCATGCATTAAATCTGTAACAGATTTGGTTGATAAGGGTATGTGCAGGCAAGATTATGTGTTTCCTCTAATTGATTCATGGGAGAAGATTTTGCTTGGTAATCAGTATGCACAGCATCCAGTGACCCATATTAACCCTGTTAGACCCAGCAGTAAGTTTGTTTCTTCACCTTTTAAGAAACAAGTTAACTTTGACCCAGTATTTGATTGCTATCAGATTGATCATTTATTTGCATATTTAAAGAGAGATGAGAATGGGTTTTTTCTTGATTTCACTATGAAAAATGAACAATATGTGAATGCATGCATATGTGCTACTCAGTCATTGATTGACCATAGACTGTGCAATCTTGAATCTGCTTCTGCTTTGATAATCGCCTGGCAAAGGATTCTGTCTCTCCATTTCTCTTCTGATCTCTCCTCTGTTAACCCTTTACCTACCTTAAATCCTGTCCATAACTCACAACCTGCAGCAGTTAGAAACCGCCCCAGAGACATTGAATTGCCTACACCTCTGATTAAAAAGAAAACTGTTCCTTTGCAGACTGCTATCAGATCTACACCCTGGTCATTCCAGCGCCCAGCAAACAAATACATAGACTCTTGCAAACTTACTCCTGCCTCCAGACTGGTTCAAAAGACAAAAACTAAACGCAAATATTTTTCTACAGCTTCCATCTTACTCATGCAATCATCAACAGAAGCCACCTCTGCCCTGCCTGTGCCAGCCACCTCTGCCCTGCCTGTGCCATCCTCCTCTGCCCTGCCTGTGCCAGCCACCTCTGCCCTGCCTGTGCCAGCCACCTCTGCCCTGCCTGTGCCAGCCACCTCTGCCCTGCCTGTGCCAGCCACCTCTGCCCTGCCTGTGCCAGCCACCTCTGCCCTGCCTGTGCCAGCCACCTCTGCCCTGCCTGTGCCAGCCACCTCTGCCCTGCCTGTGCCAGCCACCTCTGCCCTGCCTGTGCCAGTCAGCTCAGCAAAGTCTATGTCTGAAGCTTTAGCAGTACCCATGTCTGTCAGTCCCATATTTCCTCTCTCAGAAGGTTTGGCAGTGGGTCCTCCAGACATCTCAGCAGATCTTCTCCTGCCAGCTACTCCGGCGGTATGTCAGTCTGCTGTCCCAGCAAGATCATACTCCACAGCTCAGCCAAAGGCCCAGCCAGGTGCTCGATCAATAAGTCTGCCAGTTGCTCCATCTGAGGTTCAGCTAATTACTCTGCCGAAGGTCCTGCCAGCTATGCAGACAGTGGTCCAGCCAGATGCTCAGCCAAAGGTCCAGCTCTCTCGAGTTTTTGCTGATGCCCATTGCCCTTTTACTTCTGTTAGAGCTCAGACTTATGCTGAAGTTCAACCTGCACAGATGTCTGACACTCGGTTACCACACATTCCCACTGTTGTCCAGTCCTCTCAGATACCAGCTGAGGTTCAGGCACCTCAGGCTCCTGCTGTCACCCCATTTCCACAGACTCCAGCTGAGGCCCTGAACTCTCCACCAATGGCTGACACAGAATTCTCACAGATCCCCACTGATGTCCAACTCTCACAGATATCAGCTGAGGTTCAGGCACCTCAGGCTCCTGCTGTCACCCCATTTCCACAGACTCCAGCTGAGGCCCTGAACTCTCCACCAATGGCTGACACAGAATTCTCACAGATCCCCACTGATGTCCAACTCTCACAGATACCAGCTGAGGTTCAGGCACCTCAGGCTCTTGCAGGTAAACTGTTCCCACAGATTCCTGCTGAGGTCCTGAACTCTTCAAACATGTCTGGCACTCAGCCTTCACAGGCTCCTCTGGATACTCTGCATTCACAAACTGTTGCCAAGCCTTACAAACGTTTACCTGGAATCATCCAATCTGCTGTCATACCTGTCTTACTGGTGAATGACTTTCAATTTGTTACTCCCTGTGATGGTGTTCAATCCTCTGTTCCCCCTGATGGCTTCCAGTCTGCCGTTCCTGATGGCTTCCAGTCTGCCGTTCCTGATGGCTTCCAGTCTGCCGTTCCTGATGGCTTCCAGTCTGCCGCTCCTGATGGCTTTCAGTCTGCCGTTCCTGATGGCTTTCAGTCTGCCGTTCCTGATGGCTTTCAGTCTGCCGTTCCTGATGGCTTCCAGTCTGCCGTTCCTGATGGCTTCCAGTCTGCCGTTCCTGATGGCTTCCAGTCTGCCGCTCCTGATGGCTTCCAGTCTGCCGCTCCTGATGGCTTCCAGTCTGCCGCTCCTGATGGCTTCCAGTCTGCCGCTCCTGATGGCTTCCAGTCTGCCGCTCCTGATGGCTTCCAGTCTGCCGCTCCTGATGGCTTCCAGTCTGCCGCTCCTGATGGCTTCCAGTCTGCCGCTCCTGATGGCTTCCAGTCTGCCGCTCCTGATGGCTTCCAGTCTGCCGCTCCTGATGGCTTCCAGTCTGCTGCTCCTGATGGCTTCCAGTCTGCTGCTCCTGATGGCTTCCAGTCTGCTGCTCCTGATGGCTTCCAGTCTGCTGTTCCTGATGGTTTCCAGTCTCTTGCTCCTGATGAGGACATCCAGTCTCTTGCTCCTGATGAGGACATCCAGTCTCTTGCTCCTGATGAGGACATCCAGTCTCTTGCTCCTGATGAGGACATCCAGTCTCTTGCTCCTGATGAGGACATCCAGTCTCTTGCTCCTGATGAGGACATCCAGTCTCTTGCTCCTGATGAGGACATCCAGTCTCTTGCTCCTGATGAGGACATCCAGTCTCTTGCTCCTGATGAGGACATCCAGTCTCTTGCTCCTGATGAGGACATCCAGTCTGATACTTTCTTTGATCATGGCCTGCTGCATTTTCTGTTGGCTTTCAATTGTCTGCTTTGCTTGGTGTTCTCCAGCCTACCACTCAGTGTGCTCTCTTCCCTGGTGACTTCTAGTTTGGCATCTTGCTGGTGGTGTGTCCTGATCCACTGTAGTCTGCTGCCTGGTCTGTTCAGGTACACATCAAGTCTGCTGCCAGCCTTTTTGCCAACTGTCTCTTGGGACCCCGGTGGATGAGAGTTTGTGGTCAAGTGGAGCGTCCTGAGGCCACTCCTTAAGGGGGGGGGGTAATGTTACGATCCATATCTGCTGGTGACTTGTTACATGGACTTCCTCTAGTCATCAGCAGAGGTCTCCACTGTCTTCATAAGACTTTGGTAATACTCATGTGGTTCCTCCTATTTTACCAGCAGGGGGCAAACCTCCTCAAGAACTGCATTACCTGGACATTGCTAAGGAGAGGAAATCCGCATCACCTGATTCCTCTGCACAGGATATAATCCAGCATCTGAGAATCAAGCTTTGCTAGTTCATCGTTGCTATTTAGCCTGAGTGCTAGCCCATCCTGTTCTTGTTACCTCGGTCCTGTGTATCTTATCTGCTTACCTTGTATGACTTTGGCTTTTCCTGACGATCCTTTGCCTTGCGATTTATTTGTACTGCGTTTGTTCTCTGATATTGACCCTTGCCTGTCTGACTGGTCATATGCTCCGTGTATATATTTGTAAATAGGTTGTACATACTTACTAAGCGGGGTTAGGGATTGTGTGCACACAGATCTTGTGTATATACACTGGTTGCTCTGCATATCCCAGTATATGCAGGGAGCACTTGTATATACAAATTGGGTTGGGATAATCTCCTCCTGTATCCTTTGCATACAAATTCTTGTACAGTTCACTTGTGTTGCCAGTATTGCATTATCCACATGTATGTGTGTGTGTATTTATATATTGCAATTCTCACAAATAAACCTTTAAACATCATCCTGGTTTGTTCTCAGTATTTCCATATCAGTGACAACCACACTCCATGCAATTCTTATGCTCTGCACTTGTTGTATTGCATGGGATCATAACAGGGGGTATCAGCTACTGATTGGGGTGATGTTCGATTCTTGGTTACGGTTTCTCTTTAAGTTTTTTTTTATTGTAAATGCAATATAAATAATTAATATATGCAGAAAATTGTTAAAAGTAACAATTATAGAGACAGTAGCCACAGATAAAATAAAACATAAAAAACACAGAAAATGAATACTTAGAGATTTTGGAAGAAAGTCTAGAAAATGTCCTTTGTTTCATAATTCAGGGAAGCTTGCCGTGGGTTCTATTTGCTAGCTTCAATCCATATGTGGTATTAAAGGGAGAACTTTTATCAAATTTCAGCCCATTGCTTATATAGGTTACAGCTCTTGAGGGTGGAACTCAGAGCCAACCCCTGCGCTGGGGTTTGGGGCATTATCTTATTTTGGAAATAAATATTAAATCCGAAATATGTGACATTTCCATATACATTAATTGCACACCAATACTAATAGCAAAGTTACAATCAACAAAGAATATGGATCACATTAATACCAGACATGAATAGTGAAGGACATTCCGTTACTGAGAAGTTTAATAACTGGGTGGCTGGTTATGTCAGCTTCCTAAATGAAATATGAGGATTCTCTTCCGGACCTTAGCAATCAAATAATATAATTTTTATATAGATAAGTATGGTATCTCTTAAAATGGTTTATATTTATTTTAAAGAGAACCCGAGGTGGGTTTGAAGAATATTATCTGCATACAGAAGCTGGATCTGCCTATACAGCCCAGCCTCTGTTGCTATCCCAAACCCCCCTAAGGTACCCCTGCACTCTGAAATCCCTCATAAATCACAGCCACGCTGCTGACAAACAGCTTGTCAGAGCTGGCTGTGTTTATCTCTATAGTGTCAGTCTGCTGCTCTCCCCGCCTCCTGCAGAACTCCAGTCCCCGCCTGCATCCCTTTCCTCCCTGCTGATTGGAGGGAAGGGACGGGGGCAGGGACCGGAGCTATGCAGGAGGCGGGGGAGCAGCTGAGACTGACACTACAGATGTAAACACAGCCTCACAACATGGCTGTGATTTATGAGGGATTGCAGAGTGCAGGGGGACCTTAGTGGGGTTTGGGATAGCAACAGAGGCTGGGCTGTATAGGCAGATCCAGCCTCTGTATGCAGATAACATTTTTTAAACACACCTCGAGTTCTCTTTAAATCTGGCCATAGTGGTTCCACCAAGTCTGCGGTCCTGCTGTGCTCAGGCTTCCTCTGCCAGTAACAGGACCAAATGGTCCCTTTTCATGCTAGAGTTCACACCTAGCTTCTAGTGGCCTGCTGAAGGAAGATTCTTTTGTTCCTGATTATTAAAGAAAAACATTGTAATCCCAGAATAGCAGCTGTACCCAGCTAGAATAGACCAGACCCCAGGCTTTGCCCTCTGCTGTTCCTAGACATGCAATCTGTATTGTTCCGTGAATCACAATCAGAAAACCGATTGATTGCGTTTCTTCACAGTTCGTCTGTGACAGTCTCCCTCTGCTAGGATTACTGAAACACACATTTTGTATAGAGTAGAGGCAAACATTTATAATGTGACAAACAAATTTGTTTTATCTGGTGGCATCTAAACTAGTCTGATTCCGTGACATTTCCAGTGAATTTGAGTTGCTCAAAAGAGCTGTAATTGTCAGCTTTATTGACTGTATAAAGATTATTCTTCTCCCACCATCTAAACACTTGTATGACATTCTAAAATGCTGGAGAGAAGTTTGGGCTGCCAAGGAATGACAGCCAGGATGGTTTTTGGGATAATAAATGTAACTTCCTTTTATATCAGAACCATTGCGAACCATTACTAAAGGGAAGAATATGAGAAATCATTTTCCGGGTAAGACTTTTTATCTTAGTTAGGTCATGGGGAACATCAAGCATGCCGCAAATGAACACAAAGCTACGGTATAATCACTGGAGTGTCATCCTGTCATTTTAAAACTTGCTGTCTGCCAGCAAATAGTTCCCCAGACTGGGTAGTCAAACTCCACATTTGACATGGGCTTAAAGAGACACTGAAGCAAAAAAAACATTAAGATCAGATACATCAGTGAAATTGTTTCCAGTACAGGAAGAGTTGAGAAACTGCAGTTGTTATCTCTATGCAAACAAGCCATTAAGCTCTCCGACTAAGTTAAGGGAGCCATACACTGGTCGATTTGCCATTAGATCGACCAGCTGACAGATCCCTATCTGATCGAATCAGATCAGAGAGGGATCGTATGGCTGCCTTTACTGCAAACAGATTGTGAGCGATTTCAGCCTGAAACCGATCACAATCTGTTGAGCTGCTCCTGCCGCCTGTGCCCCCCCCCCCCCCCACCCCCCGTATACATTACCTGAAGCGGGCTCCCGGGCGTCTTCTCCACGCTGCACCGCACCGCTCTGTTCCGGCTCCATCCCGGAGCTTCCTGTGTCACTCCGTGACCAGGAAGTTCAAATAGAGTGCCCTCTATTTGAACTTCCTGGTCACTGCAGTGACACAGGAAGCGCCGGGATAGAGCCGGAACAGAGCGGTGCAGCGCGGAGAAGACGCCCGGGAGCCAGCGTCAGGTAATGTATACCTGATTGGATCGGCCGCCGCTAACGACGCGCACCCTACCCGCGGGCGATCGAGGGTAATTTCCCGCACGGCGCGATCGACGGACCGATCCGATTTCGGGAGGAAATCGGATTGGCAGGTGCGTTTAGCACGAACGATTGGCAGCAGATTCGATCCCAGGATCGAATCTGCTGTCAAAACGGCCGCGAATCGGGCCAGTGTATGGCCACTTTTAGTCGTGGAGAGGGCTGTTATCTGACTTTTATTATCTCAACTGTTCCTGGACTATTTACTTTTCCTCTGCTAGAGGAGAGGTCATTACTTCACAGACTGCTCTGAAAGACTCATTTTGAATGCTGAGTGTTGTATAATCTGCACATATTATAGAATGATGCAATGTTAGAAAAAACACTATATACCTGAAAATAAAAGTATGAGAATATTTTCTTTGCTGCTAATCTTATAGTAATTATTCATAGTATACAACCAGTAGAGATGTCGCGAACCGCCGATTTTCGGTTCGCGAACTTCCGCGGAAGGTTCGGTTCGCGGAAAAGTTCGCGAACCGCAATAGACTTCAATGGGGAGGCGAACTTTGAAAACTAGAAACATTTATGCTGGCCAGAAAAGTGATGGAAAAGATGTTTCAAGGTGTCTAACACCTGAGATCTTTCAATGACTACAAGAGGGGGGAAAAAAATTCAAAAATACCTTATAGTTTTTGAGAAAATCAATTTTAAAGTAACTCCTTCTGACTGTGGGAAAATTAAGCGCCCGCCGACTTTAGCAGTTAATAGCAAAGCCGCTTTAAAAGCTAGAAACCCCAAACTTGCAGAAAATGTGAAAAAGAACAGTAGGAATAAGAGGAAAATTTTTTTTTCAAAAAGACCTTATAGTTTTGGAGAAAATCAATTTTAAAGTTTCAATGTAAATTCTCCTTCTGACCGTGGGAAAATATACCCCCGCCGACTTTAATGGTTAATTGCAAAGCCCCTTTAAAAGCTAGCAACACCAAAATTACTGGGAATGTTAAGAAGAACAGCGGGAACAAGAAAAACATTTTTTTTTTCAAAAAGACCTTATAGTTTTTGAGAAAATCGATTTTAAAGTTAAAAAAAAAAGTCGATTCATAAAAAAGAACCGATTCATTAAAAAGATCCGGCTCATTCATAGTTAGTATAGCAGAGAGCCGTTAGTATAGCAGAGAATGCGTCCTCGGAAGGACGTGAAGCTGCTGGCTCCCGCTGTCTCTCCCCATCTGCCTGCACCTGTCAACCCCCACCTAGGCTGGCACCCAGCGCACCCATGGGTGCACTGGGTGCCAGCCTAGGTGGGGGTTGACAGGTGCAGGCAGGCAGGTGGGGAGAGACAGCGGGAGCTAGCAGCTATGCGTCCCAAAGGACGCATTCTCTGCTACGTGGGTGGGGGGCTTCGGAGATCTTCAATCAACTTAATAGAAGATCGCAACATAAGAGGATACAGTTCGTTGGATCAATTACCGTGGATATTGGCGTGGGAAATTTATTTTAAAGGTACAGGTAAGTATTTATGGTTAATTAAGAAAATTAAAGGACTTTTTCGTGGTTGTGTTTTTATTTCATTTAACCCTTTGTGGAAATGTGTAAGGGGTACTTTGTACCTCTATACTCATTTCTCCTGGGAGGGGGTGGACATCTGGGGTCCCCTTCTTAAAGGGGACTCCCAGATGCCACCATGAACCCCCCCCCCGGGAGTCGTCGCCCCCACCTCCTCCTGGGGCACCGGAGGTGGGGAAGAGCCCCTTGTCCATGGATTGGACAAGGGCTCCGGGGGGGGGGAGGGGAAGGCTTGGCTGCCCCTCCCCCCCCGGAGCCCCCCATACCATGGACCATGCAGGCTGGTATAGCTTAGGGTGCGAAGCCCCAGTCGGCCGGGGCTCCGCATTCTGGTTATCCCAGCCTGCATGGGGGACAAGGGTTACAGAGGCTCGGGAGGGGGGACCCCACGTCATTTTTTTTTCAGATTTCCCACACTCGGCACATAAAAATATATATATATAAAAAAAAATATATATATATATATATGTATATATATATATATATATATATATATATATATTGTATATATACATACATATATATATATACATAGGACTTACGAGGCCACAAGTATGAAAAAAGTTAAATACCATTTCATAATCCAGATCCATAGAGGACACCATCTGCGCCCCCCCGTTCATTCCACCATGGCACCCGCAGTAATACCGGCCCCGGTCGGGTCCCAACCCCTCCAAACGGGTCGGGTTCTCATTCACCCCTCAATATGGCCGCCACAGATTGCCGCGGCTGCGCAGTCCGCAAAGATGCGATTGCCGGCTGCGCAGCTCTAGGTCCTCCTCCCGATGCGTCCGATGTATGCACGCATATTGATGACGCGGCAGGAGGAGGCCCTAGAGCTGCGCAGGTGCAATCGCGTCTGTGCGGACTGCGCGGCAATCTGTGGCGGCCATATTGAGGAGGGAATGCTAACCCGACCTGTTCGGAGGGGTCGGGAGTCGGGACCCGACCGGGGCCAGTATTACTGCGGGAGCCATGGGGGAATGAACGGTAGGGCACGGATGGCGTCCTCCATGGATCTGGATTATGAAAAGGTATTTAACTTTTTTTTCACATTTGTGGCCTCGGAAGTCCTTTAAATATTGTTTCCTGCTATCTTTTTAACATATCCTGCAAATTTGGTGTTGCTAGGATGTAAGGGGCCTTTGCTATTAACTGCTAAAGTCGGCGGGTGATGATAACCAACCAGAATTATAGGGGTGCAAAAGTGCTGAATTCTGCCATTGGCCATTTGGGCAATTTCAATGGTAGTGATGCTGTAACTCTGGTTTGGAGGGGTCGGGACCCGACCGGGGCCGGTTTTACTGCGGGTGCCATGGCGGAATGAACGGGGGGCGCAGATGGCGTCCTCCATGGATCTGGATTATGAAATGGTATATAACTTTTTTCATACTTGTGGCCTCGTAAGTCCTTTACAAAAAAAAATAAAAAAAAAAATATATATATATGTGTGTATATATATATATATACAAAATACATATATCCAGGCACATCGCCTCTAGTTAGGACATTAAATAAATTATTAGGGAAAGGTGGGTGCTGAAGGGGGTGTGGCTAGAAAACAGCAAAAATCTATTAACCCTTCGCACTCTCACATGCAAATGTTCAAACAAATGCATTCACAGATTCACTCATCCAGGCACAACTGTTATCCCTATAGCTAAGTTAAAAGCCGGGGTTTTAGTTCACAGAAGAATGCATTCTTATGCTTAGTCACCTATACTGCGCAGAAGTACCCAGGTAAACATAGGTGTCCTAACTCTGGCCCTGTAACATGCATGGTGCAGACATGCAAACACATTCATTGCATCAAACCTATCAATGGACTAGGAGCACACATCCTAACTTCCTCTCCTGGGAAAGACAGTGCATCTTACCAATCGCACAAGGGAGCTAATGTTATGTGTCCATGTGCACCATGCGCATACACCAGCATAAGCTGTGTGCATGCTGACAAACATACAGGGGAAGGGGGGAGTGCACCGAATTGGACCCTAGCCACAGGGGTCAGTAACAAGAACAAAATACATATATCCAGGCACATCGCCTCTAGTTAGGACATTAAATAAATTATTAGGGAAAGGTGGGTGCTGAAGGGGGTGTGGCTAGAAAACAGCAAAAATCTATTAACCCTTCGCACTCTCACATGCAAATGTTCAAACAAATGCATTCACAGATTCACTCATCCAGGCACAACTGTTATCCCTATAGCTAAGTTAAAAGCCGGGGTTTTAGTTCACAGAAGAATGCATTCTTATGCTTAGTCACCTATACTGCGCAGAAGTACCCAGGTAAACATAGGTGTCCTAACTCTGGCCCTGTAACATGCATGGTGCAGACATGCAAACACATTCATTGCATCAAACCTATCAATGGACTAGGAGCACACATCCTAACTTCCTCTCCTGGGAAAGACAGTGCATCTTACCAATCGCACAAGGGAGCTAATGTTATGTGTCCATGTGCACCATGCGCATACACCAGCATAAGCTGTGTGCATGCTGACAAACATACAGGGGAAGGGGGGAGTGCACCGAATTGGACCCTAGCCACAGGGGTCAGTAACAAGAACAAAATACATATATCCAGGCACATCGCCTCTAGTTAGGACATTAAATAAATTATTAGGGAAAGGTGGGTGCTGAAGGGGGTGTGGCTAGAAAACAGCAAAAATCTATTAACCCTTCGCACTCTCACATGCAAATGTTCAAACAAATGCATTCACAGATTCACTCATCCAGGCACAACTGTTATCCCTATAGCTAAGTTAAAAGCCGGGGTTTTAGTTCACAGAAGAATGCATTCTTATGCTTAGTCACCTATACTGCGCAGAAGTACCCAGGTAAACATAGGTGTCCTAACTCTGGCCCTGTAACATGCATGGTGCAGACATGCAAACACATTCATTGCATCAAACCTATCAATGGACTAGGAGCACACATCCTAACTTCCTCTCCTGGGAAAGACAGTGCATCTTACCAATCGCACAAGGGAGCTAATGTTATGTGTCCATGTGCACCATGCGCATACACCAGCATAAGCTGTGTGCATGCTGACAAACATACAGGGGAAGGGGGGAGTGCACCGAATTGGACCCTAGCCACAGGGGTCAGTAACAAGAACAAAATACATATATCCAGGCACATCGCCTCTAGTTAGGACATTAAATAAATTATTAGGGAAAGGTGGGTGCTGAAGGGGGTGTGGCTAGAAAACAGCAAAAATCTATTAACCCTTCGCACTCTCACATGCAAATGTTCAAACAAATGCATTCACAGATTCACTCATCCAGGCACAACTGTTATCCCTATAGCTAAGTTAAAAGCCGGGGTTTTAGTTCACAGAAGAATGCATTCTTATGCTTAGTCACCTATACTGCGCAGAAGTACCCAGGTAAACATAGGTGTCCTAACTCTGGCCCTGTAACATGCATGGTGCAGACATGCAAACACATTCATTGCATCAAACCTATCAATGGACACATAACATTAGCTCCCTTGTGCGATTGGTAAGATGCACTGTCTTTCCCAGGAGAGGAAGTTAGGATGTGTGCTCCTAGTCCATTGATAGGTTTGATGCAATGAATGTGTTTGCATGTCTGCACCATGCATGTTACAGGGCCAGAGTTAGGACACCTATGTTTACCTGGGTACTTCTGCGCAGTATAGGTGACTAAGCATAAGAATGCATTCTTCTGTGAACTAAAACCCCGGCTTTTAACTTAGCTATAGGGATAACAGTTGTGCCTGGATGAGTGAATCTGTGAATGCATTTGTTTGAACATTTGCATGTGAGAGTGCGAAGGGTTAATAGATTTTTGCTGTTTTCTAGCCACACCCCCTTCAGCACCCACCTTTCCCTAATAATTTATTTAATGTCCTAACTAGAGGCGATGTGCCTGGATATATGTATTTTGTTCTTGTTACTGACCCCTGTGGCTAGGGTCCAATTCGGTGCACTCCCCCCTTCCCCTGTATGTTTGTCAGCATGCACACAGCTTATGCTGGTGTATGCGCATGGTGCACATGGACACATAACATTAGCTCCCTTGTGCGATTGGTAAGATGCACTGTCTTTCCCAGGAGAGGAAGTTAGGATGTGTGCTCCTAGTCCATTGATAGGTTTGATGCAATGAATGTGTTTGCATGTCTGCACCATGCATGTTACAGGGCCAGAGTTAGGACACCTATGTTTACCTGGGTACTTCTGCGCAGTATAGGTGACTAAGCATAAGAATGCATTCTTCTGTGAACTAAAACCCCGGCTTTTAACTTAGCTATAGGGATAACAGTTGTGCCTGGATGAGTGAATCTGTGAATGCATTTGTTTGAACATTTGCATGTGAGAGTGCGAAGGGTTAATAGATTTTTGCTGTTTTCTAGCCACACCCCCTTCAGCACCCACCTTTCCCTAATAATTTATTTAATGTCCTAACTAGAGGCGATGTGCCTGGATATATGTATTTTGTTCTTGTTACTGACCCCTGTGGCTAGGGTCCAATTCGGTGCACTCCCCCCTTCCCCTGTATGTTTGTCAGCATGCACACAGCTTATGCTGGTGTATGCGCATGGTGCACATGGACACATAACATTAGCTCCCTTGTGCGATTGGTAAGATGCACTGTCTTTCCCAGGAGAGGAAGTTAGGATGTGTGCTCCTAGTCCATTGATAGGTTTGATGCAATGAATGTGTTTGCATGTCTGCACCATGCATGTTACAGGGCCAGAGTTAGGACACCTATGTTTACCTGGGTACTTCTGCGCAGTATAGGTGACTAAGCATAAGAATGCATTCTTCTGTGAACTAAAACCCCGGCTTTTAACTTAGCTATAGGGATAACAGTTGTGCCTGGATGAGTGAATCTGTGAATGCATTTGTTTGAACATTTGCATGTGAGAGTGCGAAGGGTTAATAGATTTTTGCTGTTTTCTAGCCACACCCCCTTCAGCACCCACCTTTCCCTAATAATTTATTTAATGTCCTAACTAGAGGCGATGTGCCTGGATATATGTATTTTGTTCTTGTTACTGACCCCTGTGGCTAGGGTCCAATTCGGTGCACTCCCCCCTTCCCCTGTATGTTTGTCAGCATGCACACAGCTTATGCTGGTGTATGCGCATGGTGCACATGGACACATAACATTAGCTCCCTTGTGCGATTGGTAAGATGCACTGTCTTTCCCAGGAGAGGAAGTTAGGATGTGTGCTCCTAGTCCATTGATAGGTTTGATGCAATGAATGTGTTTGCATGTCTGCACCATGCATGTTACAGGGCCAGAGTTAGGACACCTATGTTTACCTGGGTACTTCTGCGCAGTATAGGTGACTAAGCATAAGAATGCATTCTTCTGTGAACTAAAACCCCGGCTTTTAACTTAACTATAGGGATAACAGTTGTGCCTGGATGAGTGAATCTGTGAATGCATTTGTTTGAACATTTGCATGTGAGAGTGCGAAGGGTTAATAGATTTTTGCTATATATATATATATATATATATATATATATATATATATATATATATTATTTTTATGTGCTGAGTGTAGGAAATAAATGAAAAAAAAATGACGTGGGGTCCCCCCTCCCGAGCCTCTGTAACCCCTTGTCCCCCATGCAGGCTGGGATAGCCAGAATGCGGAGCCCCGGCCGACTGGGGCTTCGCACCCTGAGCTATACCAGCCCGCATGGTCCATGGTATGGGGGGCTCCGGGGGGGGGGAGGGGCAGCTAAGCCCCCCCGGAGCCCTTGTCCAATCCATGGACAAGGGGCTCTTCCCCACCTCCGGTGCCCCAGGAGGAGGTGGGGGCGACGACTCCCTGGGGGGGGGGTTCATGGTGGCATCTGGGAGTCCCCTTTAAGAAGGGGACCCCAGATGCCCACCCCCCTCCCAGGAGAAATTAGTATAGGGGTACAAAGTACCCTTTACCCATTTCCACAAAGGGTTAAATGAAATAAAAACACAACCACGAGAAAAGTATTTTATTTATTCTAAATTAACCATAAATACTTACCTGTACCTTTAAAAAAGTTTTCCCACGCCAATATCCACAGTAAACGATCCAACGAACTGTATCCTCTTATGTTGCGATCTTCTATTAAGTTGATTGAAGATCTACGACGCCTCCCACATATCAGAGAATGCCTCCTTTTGGACGCATAGCTGCCGGCTCCTGCTGTCTCTCCCCACCTCCTCACTTGTCACTCTCACCTAGCCTGGCACCCATGGCTGCGCTGGGTGCCAGGCTAGGTGAGGGTGACAGGTGCAGGCAGGTGGGGAGAGACATCAGCGAGCCGGCAGCTTCACGTCCTGCTCAGAACGCATTCTCTGCTATACTAATCTTGAATCATGCGGTTCTTTTTAATGAATCGGTTCTTTTTTTTATGAATCGGCTCATTTTACTTTGAAACTTTAAAATTGATTTTCTCAAAAAGTATAAGGTCTTTTTGAAAAAAAAAATTTCCTCTTGTTCCCACTATTCCACTTAACATTCCCAACAATTTTGGTGTTTCTACTATGTAAGGGGACTTTGCTATTAACCGTTAAAGTCGGCGGCCATTAAAGTCTATGGGGCGAATCGAACTTCCGCAAAAGTTCGCCTGGTGCAGGCGAACGCGAACCCCCAAAGTTCGCCTGGAACCGTTCGCGGGTGAACCTTTCACTACATCTCTAACAACCAATTCACTATATCATATTTTTTTTTCGCTTCAGTGTCTCTTTAAATAATGTGCTAACCTGTTAATTATTGTAGAGTCGCACACCCACAGAAAAGGATCACTTTTTCAGTTAGTCTAAGGTAGCTCATTTGGACAGCAATAGTGACAAACTTGAGGGATTAGGCTTAAGGTCCATGGAGGGCTCTTAGTAAAATATTGTAAGACCTCAGAGTAGAGTACTAAAATATTGTAAGACCTCAGAATACAACACAAGTAGAACAACTCTTGAAAAAGGCTTTTCAAAAATTTGCAAAAAATTGGTCTCAGATCCGAGGCAAAATACCGAATACCTTTGGACAGGGCCAGATTTACCATAATACACTGTAGGAAAGCGCCTACACGTGCCTGATAATGGAGGGGCGGCTCACTCCCCTCCCCTAGCTCCTCACTCTTTCCTTAGGCAGAGTCCTGAGCAGAGCATAAAAAAGATTTTAGTCACCTGGGCATTCCCCTGACAAGATCTCCCTTCAGTCAGGGGCACCACTAGCTGGCTACCTAATGCTAAGGGACACCTGTAGCTAGCTGAAGAATAATGGAGAAGTAACAGTTGGGTCAGCCAGCACACTTGCAGTGCGGTTCAGCAGGGGTTTGTAGGTTTCTGGAGGGTGAAGTTTAGCGTGCCAGGACATCTATGCCTATAGGCTCCTGTGATGTAAATGCGGGCCTGCCTTTGGAGTGGTCTTAATAAGAAAAAATACAGCCTGGCTATAGAACATCTGAGGTATAAAGAATACCTAGAAGGTAGCGTTCAGGCTCGGACTGAGACGCCGAGGCACCGATTTTTCCATCGGGGGGCCCTGGCCGCCCCGCCTCCTGGGGGCCCCAGTGCTGAAAAAGAGGGGAGCACAGTGCAGGAGGGGGGGAAAGTGGGCACAGAGCGGCGGGGAGGCGCCGCGCTACCCCCCTCCAGAATTGCAGCCAGCCAGCGGAACGGCTTACCGAGAGTGATAGCTCTGTGTGCCGCTGGTCTGGTCTTCTGCACTGACACTGTCCAATCACGCTCTCGCAGTACTTCCTGTGAGAGCGTGATTGGACAGTGCAGTGCAGGAGATCAGACCAGCAGCGGCACGCAGAGCTCTTCTCTTGGTAAGTGATTCCAGCTCGCTGCCGCTGCTGGCTGCAATTTTGGAGGGGGGAGCGCAGAAGGGGAGCCCTAGGTGAGGAAGGGGGGAGGCTTCAACCCCTCCCCGCCACTTTCTGCCCACTGCCTCCCCTTCCAGCATGGGGGCACTGAGACCTGCCTACCTAACCGGGGGGGAGCGTGGAAGGGGGGGCCCTAGGTGGGGGAGGGGGGCTTCCCCCCTTCCCGCCGCTCTGTACCCACTGCCCCCCCTTCCAGCATAGGAGCCCCCACTAACTGGGGACCTGCCTACCTAAACTGGGGACACCTATAGACCTGGGTATATCTATACTGGGGACACCTATATACCTGCCTACCTAAACTGGGAAATCTGCTGACTGCCACCAATCTGATAGCATTTTGTAGGGATATCTGCCGTCAATCTGATTGCATTTTGTGGGGAAATCTGCCACCAATCTCATTGCATTTTGTGGGGAAATCTGATAGCATTTTGTGGAGAAATCTGCTGCCAATCTGAATGCATTTTATGGGGAAATCTGATTGCATTTTGAGGAGAAATCTTCTGGCAATCTGAATGCATTTTATGGGGAAATCTGTCGCCAATCTGATTGCGTTTTTGGAGAGAAATCTGCTGCCAATCTGATTGCATTTTGTGGGGAAATCTGCCGCCAATCTGATTGCATTTTGTGGGGAAATCTGATTGCATTTTGTGGAGAAATCTGCCGCAAATCTGAATGCATTTTGTGGGGACATTTTCCCCCAATCTGATTGCATTTTGTGGGGAAATCTGCCGCCAATCTGAATGCATTTTGTAGGGGAAATCTGATTGCATTTTGTGGAGAAATCTGCCGGCAATCTGAATGCATTTTATGGGGAAATCTGTCGCCAATCTGATTGCATTTTGGGGAGAAATCTGCCGCCAATCTGATTGCATTTTGTAGGGAAATCTGATTGCATTTTGTGGAGAAATCTGCTGCCAATCTGAATGCATTTTGTGGGGAAATCTGCCGCCAATCTGATTGCATTTTGTGGGGAAATCTGCCGCCAATCTGAATGCATTTTGTGGGGAAATCTGCTGACAATCTGATAGCATTTTGTGGGGATATCTGCTGCCAATCTGATTGCATTTTGTAGGGATATCTGCTGCCAATCTGATTGCATTTTGTGCGGATATCTGCTGCCAATCTGATTGCATTTTGTCGGGAAATCTGCTGCCATTTGACTACTTGATGAATTATCATGAGGCCCGTAACTGCTTGATTATTTTATCTAAAATAATCTCTGTGAATAACACCGCTACTTATTTATTTATTTATTTTTCATGACCATGCCCATGTTCCAGTGCGTGGTGACACCCATCTATTTTTGCTGCGGCGCGCAGCGACACCCATCTATTGGAGACTGTCCTCAGAAGTGCTCACAATCTATTCCCTACCATAACCATGCAAATTTTCTAGAGTACATGTGTATGTGAGCCCAAAATGGGGGGGGGGGGGGGAGGAGAGGGGATCAGAGGGGGGGGGGGGGGCAGGCTGAAACTTTCTTGGTGAGCCCTTAGTGTCCCAGTCCAACCCTGGTAGCGGTCACATTATTTTGGACACTCTGCATTTCAAGTGCTACTGACAGATCTTGCAGATTTGGTCAGAAAGCTGAAATTAAAGAACACCCAGACAGCAGTGGTTCTGTTGTTTAGGAACATTGTATTCTTTCTCCCACAATGTTGCTTTGCAGCTATCTTGTTTTCCTTGCCCTTCTTGTTGCTTTGTAGTGCAGTGCATGCCTTTTGCCTCAATGTAGATCAACACTTAATAACCTACTGCATGTTTTTCCTTAGCTTCACAATGAACACCAGTAGTATACATGATAAGTGCATCCCATGACTTGCTTTTATCTTTGGTCTTCTCCACTCTCCTACTACCCAGTGCTTACTTCCACAGTCCTTTTTCTTTCACCTGACTGAAAATGGCATATTGTACTTAAAGAGGAACTCCATTGAAAACAATGTAATGAACAAAAGTGCTTAATTTTTACATTAATTATTTGTAAATGATTTAGTCAGTGTTTGCCCATTGTAAAATATTTCCTCTCCCTGATTTACATTCTAAAATGTATCACATGGTGACATTTTTACTGCTGGCAGGTGATGTCAGTGGAAGTAGCCGCTGCTTGCTTTTTTGGCAGTTGGAAAAAGCTGTTATTTCCCACAATGCAACAAGGCTTCCACAGTGTGTTATCAGCACAATGGTCCTGACATCACACTGTGGGAGAGGTTTAACACAATATCAGCCATACAGAGCCCCCTGATGATCCGTTTGAGAAAAGCAAAAGATTTTTCATGGGAAAGGGGGTATCAGCTACTGATTGGGATGAAGTTAAAATCCTTGGTCATGGTTTATCTTTAAGTGTTTGTTAAATGTTTGACAAAACAAGGATGGAGACCAAGCATTACACATTAAACCAAGTTATTATAAAGTGAAAGTGAATTTGTGAGCACAATTTAAATTCTGTCTAAAGCAAATAGCTTTTATAATCACAACAGCTATCTTGATCTTACCTCTTGAGTGACTTGGTGTTGGGTTACTGTGCATCAGTTCATCTGTATATGGGTTTATGGTGGTACTGCTTGCATCAAATCTATGGACTGTTTTTGTCCAGACAACAGCTGAAACATCTGAAGCATCTGAAATTCCTGAGATAGGAAAAATAAAATAATAGCAGTTTTCACTGTAATTTGTCCAAATAGATCTGAGTAAAATGTAAGCAAACATCAAACAAGTGTAGGGTGAGATTCAGTAGCATTTAAGGGTATTGGGAGGATTAAAGCAAAAACCTTGCAGTAAGCTGCAGTACCTTGATGACAAATTAATAACAGGTACAGCAGCTTACTTTATGAGAAATAAAAGAAAACATTTAGCTCAAGTGTAATGTGGTGCATTATGTGTTAGCATAGCTCACAATGAGGTTGATTCAGGAAACCATGCTAACTGATAGCACGGGCGCGCTAGCGTTTTGCACGCGTTATAACGCACGTAATGGTTTTCGTGCGCAAATGCGAATTTTGCAAAACTCACGATTGCGCGCCTGACTGACTGAAAATGGCATATTGTACTTATAGAGGAACTCCATTAAAAATAACGTAATGAACAAAAGTGCTTAATTTTTACATTAATTATATGTAAATGATTTAGTCAGTGTTTGCCCATTGTAAAATATTTCCTCTCCCTGATTTACATTCTAAAATGTATCACATGGTGACATTTTTACTGCTGGCAGGTGATGTCAGTGGAAGTAGCTGCTGCTTGCTTTTTTGGCAGTTGGAAACAGCTTTTATTTCCCACAATGCAACAAGGCTCCCACAGTGTGATGTCAGCACAATGGTCCTGACATCACACTGTGGGAGAGGTTTAACACAATATCAGCCATACAGAGCCCCCTGATGATCCGTTTGAGAAAAGCAAAAGATTTCTCATGTGAAAGGGGGTATCAGCTACTGATTGGGATGAAGTTAAAATCCTTGGTCATGGTTTCTCTTTAAGTGTTTGTTAAATGTTTGACAAAACAAGGATGGAGACCAAGCATTACACATTAAACCAAGTTATTATAAAGTGAAAGTTAATTTGTGAGCACAATTTAAACTCTGTCTAAAGCAAATAGCTTTTATAATCACGCATAATGGTTTTCGCGTGCAAATTTAGCAAAACTCACGATTGTGCGCAAAAATTCGCATTTACACGTGAAAACCGTTACACAAGTTATTACACGCACAAAACGCTAGCGCGGCTTGCTATGAGTTAGCACGGTTTAGTGAATCAACCCCAATATGTTGCAGCCATCTGAATTACTTTGCTCAGCTGTCAAAACTTAAAAATCTTTCAGTGGTGAATTCCCCCTGTGCTGCCTTTCCTAAAACAATGAAGACCAATGCAGTGCCCTGTTGAATTTGCTTAAAATGAGGTCTGCACGGCCGCCCGTTTCTAAGCCCCACCGTTTCTAAGCCCCACCCTCTCTCTCCTGACCAGTTTTTTGCTCCAGCTTCAGATTTTTGGGGGTGCTCAAAGGGGGCACAAGTGCTGGCAGGTGGGGCATATGCAGCGCGCAAAGTGCTGAGAAAAGGGGGTATGGTCATGACATCATGTGTGCGGGGCTAACTGTAATGTAGTTGTACCAGCTAATGTAGTTACATAAAAAAATATGAAGTAAATGCACATAATGACAGACAGCGTTTCACCAGTAAATGCACATGACAGACAGCGTTTCCCCCGTAAATGCACATGATAGACAGCGTTTTACCCCCGTAAATGCACATAAGAGACAGCGTTTCAACCCCGTAAATGCACATAAGAGATATCGTTTCACCCCCGTAAATGCACATAGGAGACAGCTTTTCACCCCAGTAAATGCACATAAGAGACAGCTTTTCACCCCAGTAAATGCACATAAGAGACAGCTTTTCACCCCAGTAAATGCACATAAGAGACAGCTTTTCACCCCAGTAAATGCACATAGGAGACAGCTTTTCACCCCAGTAAATGCACATAAGAGACAGCTTTTCACCCCAGTAAATGCACATAAGAGACAGCTTTTCACCCCAGTAAATGCACATAAGAGACAGCTTTTCACCCCCGTAAATGCACATAAGAGACAGCTTTTCACCCCAGTAAATGCACATAAGAGACAGCTTTTCACCCCAGTAAATGAACATATTTTCACCCCAGTAAATGCACATAAGAGACAGCTTTTCACCCCAGTAAATGCACATAAGAGACAGCTTTTCACCCCAGTAAATGCACATAAGAGACAGCATTTCACCCCCCGTAAATGCACATAAGAGACAGCTTTTCACCCCAGTAAATGCACATAAGAGACAGCTTTTCACCCCAGTAAATGCACATAAGAGACAGCGTTTCACCCCCCGTAAATGCACATAAGAGACAGTGTTTCACCCCGTAAATGCACAAAAGAGACAGCTTTTCACCCCAGTAAATGCACATAAGAGACAGCTTTTCACCCCAGTAAATGCACATAAGAGACAGCTTTTCACTCCCGTAAATGCACATAAGAGACAGCTTTTCACCCCCGTAAATGCACATAAGAGACAGCTTTTCACCCCAGTAAATGCACATAAGAGACAGATTTTCACCCCAGTAAATGCACATAAGAGACAGCTTTTCACCCCAGTAAATGCACATAAGAGACAGCTTTTCACCCCAGTAAATGCACATAAGAGACAGCTTTTCCCCCCAGTAAATGCACATAAGAGACAGCTTTTCTCCCCAGTAAATGCACATAAGAGACAGCTTTTCACCCCAGTAAATGCACATAAGAGACAGCTTTTCACCCCAGTAAATGCACATAAGAGACAGCTTTTCACCCCAGTAAATGCACATAAGAGACAGCTTTTCCCCCCAGTAAATGCACATAAGAGACAGCTTTTCACCCCAGTAAATGCACATAAGAGACAGCTTTTCACCCCGGTAAATGCACATAAGAGACAGCTTTTCACCCTGGTAAATGCACATAAGGGACAGCTTTTCACCCCAGTAAATGCACGTAATGACAGACAGCATTTCCCCAGTAAATGCATGTAATGAGAGACAGCATTTCACCAGTTAATGCACATAATGACAGACAGCCAGTGTCCCCAGGTGTATAGATGTCCCCAGTATATGTAGTCAGGCTAGTGATGGTGGACTGGGGGCCCCAGGGAACCTTAAGCCTGGCTGGTGATGGGCTGGAGGCCTCAGGCCTAGGTGGTGTTGGTGGGCTGGGTTCCCCATGGCAGCTCAGGCCTAGCTTGTGGTGGTGGGCTGGGGACCCCCAGGGCAGCTCAGGCCTGGTAGGTAGTGGGCTGGGGGCCCAGCCCAGGGCAGCTCAGGCCTAGCTGGTGGTGGGCTGAAGGCCTCAGTGGTGGTAGTAGGCTGGGGGCCCCATGGCAGCTAAGGCCTGGCTGGTGGTGGGTGGGCTGGTGGCCGCAGAGCAGCTCAGGCCTGGCTGGTGGTGGTGGGATGGGGGCCCCAAGGCAGCGCAGGCCTGGGTGGTGGTGGTGGGTTGGGGGCCCCCAGGGCAGCTAAGGCCTGGCTAGTGATGGTGGACTGGGGGCCCCAGGGAACCTCAAGCCTGGCTGGTGATGGGCTGGAGGCCTCAGGCCTGGGTGGTGGTGGTGGTGGTGGGCTGGGGTCCCCAGGGCAGCTCAGGCCTAGCTGGTGATGGTGGGCTGGGGACCCCCAGGGCAGCTCAGGCCTGGTAGGTAGTGGGCTGGGGGCCCCAGCCCAGGGCAGCTCAGGCCTAGCTGGTGGTGGGCTGAAGGCCTCAGTGGTGGTGGTAGGCTGGGGGCCCCATGGCAGCTAAGGCCTGGCTGGTGGTGGGTGGGCTGGTGGCCGCAGAGCAGCTCAGGCCTGGCTGGTGGTGGTGGGATGGGGGCCCCAAGGCAGCGCAGGCCTGGGTGGTGGTGGTGGGTTGGGGGCCCCCAGGGCAGCTCAGGCCTGGCTGGTGGTGGGTGGGCTGGGTCCCCCCAGGGGGGTGCTCAGAGTCAGGCCTGGGTGGCTGCCTGGTGCACAGTTGCAAAAAACCAATTTGGCAGTTGGCTGGCTGGAGTAAACAGGACAGCACACCCCGACCCACCACACCCACCTTGTCGGAGGAGTTCCGACTCCTAAGTCCTGCTGGCTGTCTAGCTCGGCTCCAGAGTCCAGCCTTAAGTCCTGTGCGCTGTCCGTGGGTGCCTGGGTCACTCACTGCCACTGGGTGTGCGTGTGACTGAGTGCTGCTGACTAGAAGTCAGTGATGCTGCCGAAGTCTGTTCTGTCTCCCGTCTGTGGCAACTAGCTGGGCGGGAAAGGAGAGCGTGCGCGCGCTGCATGTGTCACGTGACGTGATGCCGGACGTTGTCACGTGACACATCTATACTATAGCTACCAGATTGTACCCTTGCGGGGCGGGCCGCCCTGCATGGCTGAGCCTGAGCCTGCACCCGGGCCAGGGCGGTGACTGATCGCTGGTGGGTGGTGACACAGTCAGTCAGCGCCCGCCCAAGTCCTCCTCCCAGCCAGGCTCGGCTCCTTCTGTGCAGGTCGGGTCAGACTCGGAAGTTCTTGGAACTTGTGGTGGGGGGGCTTTAATGGGGGCTAATGAGTCGCCAGCTGGGGCTGAAGCCTGGGTAAGCCCCAGCGTGGCGCCGCCACTGCTCCTGACTCTCATGATGCATGAACACCTGACTGGCTCTGGCTGCCACCACAGTGCACTGCACACTAAACACTAATTCTGCCTTCCCCCACTAGGAGCCTTCAGAGTGAACAGAGCTCCAGAGCCATCTGTGTAAAAAGGGCTCCACTAAAGACTTCAATGTTATTTTCCTGCGAAACTCGACTATAAGGTGGTGAAAATGGCTCCAGATTTGTTTGGGGGGGGGGGGGGGGCTATAAAAAGTTGTTGGATATAGCCAAGATTTTTTACAGCTTTTTTCGGCTATCAAAGGGCATTTGATATAGACAATTTAAAGGGAATCTGAACTGAGTAAAATTATTTAAAATAAACACATGATGTAGCTGCAAATGAATATTACACACTTACCTCACTGTCAGTTCCTCTCGGACGCTCAGCATTTTCTTCTTACAGTGATCCCTTCCAGTTCTGACAATATTGTGTCAAAACTGAAATATATCAGTTGCTGTCAGTTATATATCAGCTGTTGTCAGTTACAACTGAATAAACAAGGTAATGTCCATGTTTCCCTCTGGCTCAAGTAAGTGATATTACAGTTTAACAGTGTGGTGATCAGGAAGCTGTTATGGGGTAGAGGCCATTTTCAATCTGGAGGATGGAGAATTCCATTGATCACAGTGGACAAACAGGACCCAGGAGAGGAGAAAGAGATTGAGGAGTAGACTACACAGGAGGTAAGGATGATGTGTTTATGTGTATTTTGACTTTTAATTTTCAGTTCAGGTTCTCTTTAAGTCAAAATGTGCCAGGGGTATGAATAATTATGGGCAGCACTGTATATGTTTAAAATAAAATGCGGCGAAGATTAGGCACCAACAATAATAATAATCCGAACATTTGTATAGCCTTTTTCTCTTGTCGGACTTAAAGCGCTCAAGAGCTGCAGACACTGGGCCGCTCTCGAGAGGCCCCCCTGCAGTGTAAGGGAGTCTTGCCTTAAACTCCTTACAGAAAAGGTACTGACCCTTGCCAGGATTTGAACCCTGTCATGTCAAAAGCAGTGCCCTTAACCAGTACACTATCCAGCCACTATAAGGGGGATTAAGGTTAGACACCAACATGGGGGATCAAGGCACCACCAGGGGGAATTAGAGTTAGGCATCATGGAGAGGAGGAGGTTTTATGGTTAGGCACCACCAGGGGAGGGTTCTGTGTGAGGACTAGGGAGAAGTTAGGTCAAAGTAATCACTTTCCTTGGCTATATCACTTTTTCTTGGCTATATCCAGCACCCTTTTATAACCAAACAATTCCAAAGGGTCCGCACACTCTTTAGTACCAATTCCTGTTTATTCAGTAAACGTGACATACTACCATTCCAAAACCAACAAGTCATTTCAGGGCCCCGGGGGTCTAGTTTGGCAACAGTACAGGGCAACAGTACAGAATGGTAAACTGCACATTTCATTTATTGCTTTTTATCATGCAGGTTGACAATTTACATGGCAATGTTGACATATGCTAATGATGTTAATTAGGCGGCAATTTTGAATGTTGTGGGTGTGGCTTTGTGATAAGGAACTGTTTATATCTCACCTTCAGCACTTTGTACATTGTTACCATTCTGTACTGTTGCCTTGACAAAGGGGACCCCCGAGGCCCCGAAACGACTTGTTGGTTTTGGAATGGTTGTGTGTCACGATTACTGAATACACAGGGCTTGGTACTAAAGAGTGTGCGGACCCTTTGGAATTTTTGAGATTATAATACTGGTCCTGCTCCTCACCAGTGTTGTGCAACTCCTTTTTCTGTGTACTTTTATAACCAAATGTATCTTTCTGGGCTATATCCAGCACCCTTTTATAACCGAACTTACATTTCTGGACTATATCCTGCACCCTTTTATAACCGAACTTACATTTCTGGACTATATCCAGCACCCTTTTATAACCAGACTTAAATTTCTCAGCTATATACTTTTACAACCGAACTTATGTTTCTCGGCTATATCCAGCACCCTTTTATAACCGAATTTATGTTTCTTGGCTACATCAGGAGCCCTATTTTACAGAAGCCCTTTTCAAATGAATGCATAGGAAGACCCGAGAGAAGACAGTTATACCCTTCACCTGCCTTATTGGTCGGTTGCTCCTATTGAAACCTTATTTTGTTAGTACCAATTCTGGATCTGCTTACTTTTTAGTACACTCTAACATACTACACCATCCGGGCACCTGTTATCTCTGTGTTTTTAGTTTTTTCTTGCAAAGGTACAGTTCTACTGTATCACACCTGCCATAGTGCCCTGATACTCTTATACAAGGTTTCTTCTGAAAACTGAATGTTAACAGCAGACTTTAAATTGAGTTAAATTGTAAAAACTGGCATTATTCTCGTATAATTATCTGTTCTTGTTTCCCTGCAATCTAGCTACTGGCTACATTTACTAACGCCAGGGATGTAAATTGCTATCCGCAAACTGCCTAACCCCATAAACACTAAAACCTCCTGCGCCTTCAAGTTCCTATCATTTACCACCTCCCTTGACCTCACACTTTGGCCCACCACTGCAACCCATACTGATGGCCACGCACTCAACCTAATCTTCACTAGTTGCTGTTCCCTATCCAACCGCATCAACTCTTCCCTCCCACTGTCTAATCATAACTTACTCAAATTCAACATCCTTCCATCCAGTCCCTACACATCCCCACGACACACTTCTGTATGCAAGTTCCGCAACATCACCTTAACTTCAGCCATTGACTCTGTGGCTCCCTCCTCCATGGTCTACCGACGGTGGCTCCCTCCTCATGGTCTACCGACGCCAGGCCCTTCGACAACCCTGGCCTAACGAAGACTTCAACGGCGTCGGTGAAAAAAATGGCTTGCCTGAGCATTTTCACAGTTACAAAGAGGCTTTGCACAAACTCAGACAGGCCCTCACAGCAGCCAAACATTCATACTTCTCCTCACTAATCTCCTCACACTCCCACAACCCTAAACTACTCTTTGCTACATTCAACTCTCTCCTCCGACCCCCTCCTCCACCTCCCACTCCCTGCATCTCAGCGGAGGACCTTGTCTCCTTCTTTAGTGATAAAATCATTGCGCAACGCAATGCTAATGATATCCTTCTGTCTTCTTCCCTGATCACCTCCTCCCACTCCCGCTTACAAGACTTCTCTTGATCCTCTCTCCTCCTCTGGAACACTCTCGCTCAACACATCCGTCACTCACCCTCACTTACTATTTTTAGGCGCAATCTGAAAACTCACCTATTCAGGCAAGTAAACTCTCCTTGGAATGGGGAGCTCTGAGCATCAAGTAAGTTATCAAAATGGCTTTATTTTTAAATAGCAATAGCAAAAGATTCCAAAAACACAAAACACTAAAACAACCCCATGTTAAAAACCAAAGAAGCACCTAAGGTTAATGGCTGTAGTTAGTCCTTATTGGAGTGAACTCCTATCAAACAGAACTAATGTGTACACATTAATTAGCTTCGGGCCCATAAAGTGGTATGCTTCTATAGGTGACCACCTAGAGTCCAGTAATGGCAGCTATGTATCCTTGTTATCCTGTATACTATAATCTGGCATGCCTCTATGCCCTGAGCATGTACGCATTCATTACAGACCCATATGGGTCCTATACCTCAATCGGTATACCGGGTTAGGCGTTTTCAACAAGCAACTCACGTGTCCTTGGTGTTTCAGAGGAGCAGACTGATGTATTTACATCCAGCGGGATACCTCAGTATGAAGTAGCTCGACTGCTCATTCTTACCACTGCGTTGTGCATGCAATTGCAATTGTAGTATCAGCCATGGCGTCTGTTCAGGCGTCTCATGCGACCGATAAGTGGCATAGACAACGTGGCATAGTATCAAATAGACCTTCTTACGTGACCATATGGTCGCATTACCGGTTCCCAAGGGGAAGAATGTGGAGGCACGGGGGACGCTGTAAGCAGGTCGCTTCCTGGTTCGGCGTCACACAGCACGTGACACATTTCGTCACTCTAGACTTCTTCAGACGTACTGCGCATGTGCGAGGTCTTCTATTTCATAGCCTCACTGGGACACGTTAAATCAATTTAAAAGTACATTTGTGCGTATGGAAAGGCGCGATGGTGACATCTTGTGGATAGATTAGGTATAGCCACTTTGGAACAAAAAATCACTTACATATAAGAAAACTAATCCTTACAGGAAGGATTTTATATTCTTTGTTGAGACCCTGTGGATACAGATTGCCACATTGGTAGATCCACATGGATTCCTTTCTCAATAATTATTTATCAAAGTCCCCCCTTCTGGGGCTTATATTTAATTTATAGATACCCATTACTTTTAGTCCAGAGACATCTGAGCTATGTACAGTTCTGAGGTGCATTGCCAGGGGATTCAATTTTTTCTTATCGATTGTAGTACTTCTGATATTTGACAAATGCTCTCCTATTCTTGCATTTAGTGTTCTGTATGTTTTTCCAATGCAGCTTAGATTACAGGGTCAGTTTATTTTATAGATTACTTCTGGTGTTGTACAGGTAATAAAGTCGTTTATAAAAAACGACTTCCTGCCATCATAATTATAGAAAGCGCTTCCTGTTTCTGCATGTCTACACAAAGTACAGTCGCCACATTTATGCATTCCATTTTTTGCAACCCTCTATTTTTGGTACTCCACTCCAATCAAATTCGCTTTTAACCAATAAATCATTGAAATGAACCCCTCTTTTTGCAGCAATATGAGGGTATGCACCCACTATTCTAGATATATTTTAGATATAATTGGATCTCGTTGTAGTAGATGCCAATGCCTTTGTAAGATTCCTTTTATTTCATTAAAGTGGGCCCCGTAGGTAGTTACCATATGACACACTTGATTTGCTTTTTCGGTTGGGGCAGTAGTTACATCTGAGGGGGTTTTACGTTTAAAAATCAACTCTTGTCTATCTATGGCTAATGCTTTGTGATATGCTGTATTGATAATTCGAGTAGGATACCCTCTGGCTCGCAGCCTGCTCCCCAATTCACCTGCCTCCTTTTTAAAGTCCTTTTGTGATGATCCGCTCAGCTGGCTGCACAGGCAGACAGCTGTTTGACCATTCCTCTAGTCTGTGGGCTGCAGGTCTCTGAAAGAGAGACCTGTTTTTCCATTGCAAGTTTCTGGTCTGTTCTGCTGCTGAGGAATTTGCATACATTCGTTATGCAAATCCCCTGCCTGCCTCCTTTGATGACTGGCACTATAAGAGCTTTCTGCTCCCAGAATGCTTTGCTGGTCATTCCTTCGGGGTTTGTAGTAAACACTCCTAGAGTGTCAGCCATGCTACTTCTTGTTAAAGTTATCTTAGAGTAATTCTTAGGACTGCACTAGGCAGTTTCCCTAGTGCAGTTAGGATTGCATATCTGTTTGTTTGTCTGTTACGATTGTCCTGTCCCAGCGGTGGTCGACAGGAAACCGTTCTGTTTGTCTGGGGTGCTAACCGGCGCTGTGGTAGTTACTGGTAGCCCCTTCTGAACTGTCTTGCCTGTATCGCAATAGCCTCTAGCGTTAGTGGCTATGGATCCTTCTGATTTAGTTTCTGGAGTGTAAACTGGAGCTGCGGTAGCTTCCTGCTACCTCATCTGATCTGTCTTGTTTAGATCGCACTAGCCGCTAGCGTTAGCGGCTGTGGATCTTTCTGATCTGTGTTCCTGCTTGGATCACACTTGCTCTGGCGGAAGAGCGGTGGATCCTTTCTGCCTAGTTCTTGTTTCTCGTTTGTCTGTCTTGTCTTATACGGGCGCTTGCTGTAGGCTCGGTGAGGTAACCGTTAAGCAAGCGTTCACGTTCTTTGTTTCGTGTTTGTCTGTCGATGGTTAGTTAGGCATGCTTGTCTCTGTTGTGCTTAACACACGGAGACCGCGCTATAAACGCATTCGCTGTTGCGAATGAGTGCGGTGTTCGCGTTTAGTTAGCGTCTCTTATTTTCTTTATCATTCTCATTGTATTATTTGCTGTGCCTTTGCTCCTCTTGTGTTCTGTTCTAGTCTGTCTTGTGTCACTTCTGGCGATCGCCTTTTTCGCGATCGCGTTCCTACTTTTGTTTCTGCTGATGTGTGTTCACCGTCGCAGGGTCGCGACTAGATTGGTGAACACACATTCGTCCTGTCCCTGTGCTCTTTCTCTTTATGGGCTGTTCAGCCCCGCATTGTCTTGATCTGTACAATCCCCATCTGGCATCTGTGGCCATGCAGCGATTGTACTCGTCTGCACTCCACGGCGCCATCTGCCGGTGGGAATTGCCCTCTGCTGGTGCATTGCACCTAGCATGGGCTCACCCAATTATACGCTTGTGGAAGGTTTTCGCTGTGTCATTGCGCATCTCGTGCGCTGACCACGAAAACGATTCCGCAAACATTACAGAATGACCAGCCAAACCGAAATTCCCAGGGCAGAGGGAACCTTCAATTTACTGCAGATGTCAGTGCCTAAGACGAAAGCATATGTGGATCCTATTATAGGTAGGATCGCACACTATATTAAAGCAGTTAAAAAATCTGTGCTTGTCCCTGATTCCCACCCATATGGGGATTATCTAGATACTGGGTTATTTGAACCACCATTTGCCCCATGGGAAATTGGGGCCTTGTTGGAGGAATTTGATTTTGATTGGAAAGCCTTTTGCGATTTTTATATCGCAAAAAGCGCCGATGTCTTGAATGATTGTCTCGACTCTATGTACCTTTTGATTGATTCTGATGAATGTGATGAGTGTGATGTGGATCTGGTGATTTATGTGTGGCAGACTATTTTGGACGAATTGCACACACACCAACCATTTACTTCTAATAAAGAGACACTGTCATCACATGTTTATTCCAGTACGAATCTTGAAAAATTATTTTCTGATCGTGTGGAGTCTGAATCTGTTTGTGAGTCTGATCCTGAAGAAAGTATTGACTCTCCAACCTGTACACTGAGGTCTCACTTCACAAGACGTTATTCATGTTCTGAGTGTGGGGACTCTTTTGTACCTGAATTACCGCCTGTAGCTCATGGGAGATCGGTGAGAAATTGTACTTGTGTGATATATGTGAGGAAGAACTTCTCAGTCATGGGAAGTCTCACACTGATGAGACAATACTACCCTGTTTTAAATCTGATGCCTGTTTCTCAGATGTTCCTGCCGATTGTGATCGGCGTGGGTGTGTCAGATTTGTCAATGATATGCGGGGTCCCTTGTCATGTAAAAACAGATCTTCTTCTCCCAGTAGTACTTTAAGATCCTCCATCTATGATCTTGCTATGGGGAAAATTCCCAAACTATGCAGTTTCAAGAGTAAGGGTAATGTGATTAATAAAGTTTCTCATGTTGCTGTCACAACTTCTTCTTCTAATATTGTTCAGTATGAATGCTCAGACCTAGTCAGGTGTGAATGGGAGCCCCCGTTACAGAAAAAGCAGCTCGAATCGCTGGTGTATGAATTGGAAAACGATTCAAAGTCGTTTTGTGAGTAATACATTGCCAGAAGTGAGTCTGTCTTGAGAGCATGCATAAGTTCTGCTTCCGCCTTAAGAAAAGAAAAGGGGTGTGAATTTGACTTTGTGAGTCCGCTGATTTGTATGTGGAAAATTATTCTGAATGAACAACGTGTACTTCATTCAGGTGATGTTTGTAAGAGTACATTGTCAGCTGGCGTTTCTGAGATCCAGCAATCCAGCCTGGAGACCTAAGAATCCCTGTCTTCGAAATGTCCAGTTTCGCAATCGACTGCGATCTTGGATTCGCAAATTTTGCATTCTGACTCCTCGGATTCGACATCGTTAGCCGAGTCTAAGAGTGAGACAGCGCCTTGGGTTTGCGAATCTGATACTGAAGCATCTTTGTTGTGTCCAGAGAAGGGTTCTCTGAGTCCACCCTGTACTCTGGATGAGCCAATATTACCTTGTTTAAAATTTCCTGCAGTGACCCTAGAGGCTCGTCTAGGTATTGCAACCATTTTCACCTGCTTCTCTGCTATTTTAGAATTGCAGTCTAGTTTAACTGCTATGGAGGAATCTGCCTGCAGTGAAACGGAACTCAGGAAGGCAGAGCTAGTTTCACTAGATATTCCTATGTATCCCTGTCTTGATGATGAAATTCAGTCTCAGCATATGGTAGAATCATTCCTGGGACATCTGCCCTGCCTGCAGGAGGTATTTAATGTTCAGCCCTGTAACATGGATAGTTCAGAATCCTTCATAGAAAACTTGGAAAATGACATTTCTGATGTCTTAGTTGATGTTTTGGAGGTTTCCAAGTCCCTCCTAAAGGGTGCAGAACTTCTAGGAGATGCCTCCTGCCCCCCAGATCCGTCTGAGGTTTTGCCCACTTCGGTAGGCATTTCTCTTGTGCTGACTACCTTTGCAGCTCTTGTGGAGCTTCACTCATGTGTAGTCAATGATGATATTACAGTCACAGAAACTTCTGAATTTAAGTCCGAGTCTTCTTTTGAAAGACCAGTACCTGTGACCTCTACTCGTGATGATTTTCTGCCCGGTACTGGTTTTGGTCTTGTCGTGTCGGACTCTGAGGTTGGCAGTTCCCCGACATGTCCTGAGGTTTCTCCTGTGCTGGTGTACCCCAATGTGCTCTGTGACCCAGAAAGCCCAAGTGTGCCTCGGTTACCAGCATACTCCGATGCTTCCTTGGTGGAGACATGCTCTGATGTTGCCTGCCTGCTTGCATGCCCAGAGGTGGTCCCTGAAAGTCCTGATCTTGGTGGGTGTCCTGGTAATTTTGAGTCCAGAGTAATCATAGACTCCATAGGGGTTCTTGGTAGTTCTCCATGTGGGCCTGGTGAGCGTTCTGGCCTCTTGGGATCTCTGCGGCGCTTCAAAGGGTTCTGGGAGATTCCAGGAGAAATTTTGCTTGGTACCCTGGATAGGATCAATAGTGGCTTTTGTGTTGAAAGGGACACTTCAAACAGGTATTGTGGCAGATTTGGTATTTTCGGACGCTCCCTGGAAGGTGGTGGGTATTGTCTGGAGGGTGTCGATGGCTTCTTCTCTGGCATTCACAGTCCTGATGGGTGTTACACTGAGACTTGTAGTACTGATGGGCATGTTTCAGTGGCTTCTGCTTCCGATGAGGTCGGTTTCGGGTGGACTGATTCTGGAATTGGGCCTTGTCGGGATGTCCCGACCTTCATGAGTCTTCAGTTAGAGTTTTGTGGAAATACCAGTTTTGAGGGACGTCTGGAATCCGTCCCTAAAGGGGGGGTACTGTGATGATCCGCTCAGCTGGCTGCACAAGCAGACAGCTGTTTGACCATTCCTCTAGTCTGTGGGCTGCAGGTCTCTGAAAGAGAGACCTGTTTTTCCATTGCAAGTTTCTGGTCTGTTCTGCTGCTGAGGAATTTGCATACATTCGTTATGCAAATCCCCTGCCTGCCTCCTTGATGACTGGCACTATAAGAGCTTTCTGCTCCCAGAATGCTTTGCTGGTCATTCCTTCAGGGTTTGTAGTAAACACTCCTAGAGTGTCAGCCATGCTACTTCTTGTTAAAGTTATCTTAGAGTAATTCTTAGGACTGCACTAGGCAGTTTCCCTAGTGCAGTTAGGATTGCATATCTGTTTGTTTGTCTGTTACGATTGTCCTGTCCCAGCGGTGGTCGACAGGAAATCGTTCCGTTTGTCTGGGGTGCTAACCGGCGCTGCGGTAGTTACTGGTAGCCCCTTCTGATCTGTCTTGCCTGGATCGCAATAGCCTCTAGCGTTAGTGGCTATGGATCCTTCTGATCTAGTTTCTGGAGTGTTAGCTGGAGCTGCGGTAGCTTCCGGCTACCTCATCTGATCTGTCTTGTTTAGATCGCACTAGCCGCTAGCGTTAGCGGCTGTGGATCTTTCTGATCTGTGTTCCTGCTTGGATCACACTTGCTCTGGCGGAAGAGCGGTGGATCCTTTCTGCCTAGTTCTTATTTCTCGTTTGTCTGTCTTGTCTTATATGGGCGCTTGCTGTAGGCTCGGTGAGGTAACCGTTAAGCAAGCGTTCACGTTCTTTATTTCGTGTTTGTCTGTCGGTGGTTAGTTAGGTGTGCTTGTCTCTGTTGTGCTTAACACGCGGAGACCGCGCTATAAACGCGTTCGCTGTTGCGAATGAGTGCGGTGTTTGCGTTTAGTTAGCGTTTGTTATTTTATTTATCATTCTCATTGTATTATTTGCTCTGCCTTTGCTCTTCTTGTGTTCTGTTCTAGTCTGTCTTGTGTCACTTCTGGCGATCGCCTTTCTCGCGATCGCGTTCCTACTTTTGTTTCTGCTGATGTGTGTTCACCGTCGCAGGGTCGCGACTAGATTGGTGAACACACATTCGTCCTGTCCCTTTCTCTTTATGGACTGTTCAGCCCCGCATTGTCTTGATCTGTACAATCCCCATCTTGCATCTGTGGCAGTGCAGCGATTGTACTCGTCTGCTCTCCACAGTGCCATCTGCCGGTGAGAATTGCCCTCTGCTGGTGCATTGCACCTAGCCTGGGTTCACCCAATTATACGCTTGTGGAAGGTTTTCGCTGTGTCAGTGTGCATCTCGTGCGCTGACCACGAAAACGATTCCGCAAACGTTACACCTCTAGTCTATTGCAGTCCCTCCTTAAACAGAGGAACTGCCCTGTGGGCACTGCCTATTTTTATGAGGGAAGGTGGGAGCTGTCCGCGGACAAGAGGGTATTTCCCGCTGTCGGTTTCCTAAACAAACTAGTAGTCAGAGTACCATTCGTCTTTTCAATCATCATAAATCATCTACTGCCCCAACCGAAAAAGCAAATCAAGTGTGTCGTATAAAAGGAATCTTACAAAGGCATTGGCATCTACTACAAAGAGATCCAATTATATCTAAATTTGTGGGTGCATACCCTCATATTGCTGCAAAAAGAGGGGTTAATTTTAATGATTTATTGGTAAAAAGCGAATTTGGTTGGAGTGGAATATCAAAAAAGAGGATTGCAAAAAATGGAATGCATAAATGTGGTGACTGTACTATGTGTAGACATGTAGAAACAGGAAACACTTTCTATAATTAATATGGCACGAAGTCGTTTTTTATAAACGACTTTATTACCTGTACAACACCAAAAGTAATCTATAAATTAAACTGACCCTGTAATCTAAGCTACATTGGAAAAACATACAGACCACTAAATGCAAGAATAGGAGAGCATTTGTCAAATTTCAGAAGTACTACAATCGATAAGAAAAAACTGAATCCCCTGGCAATGCACTTCAGAACTGTACATAGCTCAGATGTCTCTGGACTAAAGGTAATGGGTATCTATAAATTAAATATAAGCCCCAGAAGGGGGGACTTTGATAAACAATTATTGAAAAAGGAATCCATGTGGATCTACCAATGTGGTAATCTGTATTAGTGTTGGGCGAACAGTGTTCGCCACTGTTCGGGTTCTGCAGAACATCACCCTGTTCGGGTGATGTTCGAGTTCGGCCAAACACCTGATGGTGCTCGGCCAAACCGTTCGGCCGCACGGCCGAACTAAGAGCGCATGGCCGAACGTTCCCCGAACGTTCGGCTAGCGCTGTGATTGGCCGAACGGGTCACGTGGTTCGGACCCGAACGCGCTCTGATTGGCCGAATGGTCACGTGGTTCGGGTAAATAAATACCCGAACCACGTCATATCTCCGCCATTTCTCTGTGGGTTTAGCTTTGGGTAGGCAGGCAGGGTAGTTCGCGCTTCAGCCATGCTAGCCAGGGTCCCCCCAGTCATTGTGTGTCGCTGCTGGGAACAGTAGTACACCGCTCGCTCAGCCACACTATATATAGCATTGTTTACTGCCACTGTGTACACCGCTCAGCCAGACTATATAGCATTGTGTGTACTGCCACTGTGTACCTCGCTCAGCCACGCTATATATAGCATTGTGTTTACTGCCACTCTGTGTACACCGCTCAGCCAGACTATATAGCATTGTGTTTACTGCCACTCTGTGTACATGGCTCAGCCAGACTATATAGCATTGTGTGTACTGCCACTCTGTGTACACGGCTCAGCCAGACTATATAGCATTGTGTGTACTGCCACTCTGTGTACACGGCTCAGCCAGACTATATAGCATTGTGTGTACTGCCACTCTGTGTACACGGCTCAGCCAGACTATATAGCATTGTGTGTACTGCCACTCTGTGTACACGGCTCAGCCAGACTATATAGCATTGTGTGTACTGCCACTCTGTGTACACGGCTCAGCCAGACTATATAGCATTGTGTGTACTGCCACTCTGTGTACACGGCTCAGCCAGACTATATAGCATTGTTTACTGCCACTCTGTGTACACGGCTCAGCCACACTATATAGCATTGTTTACTGCCACTCTGTGTACACCGCTCAGCCAGACTATATAGCATTGTGTGTACTGCCACTCTGTGTACACCGCTCAGCCAGACTATATAGCATTGTTTACTGCCACTCTGTGTACACGGCTCAGCCACACTATATAGCATTGTTTACTGCCACTCTGTGTACACCGCTCAGCCAGACTATATAGCATTGTGTGTACTGCCACTCTGTGTACACCGCTCAGCCAGACTATATAGCATTGTTTACTGCCACTCTGTGTACACGGCTCAGCCACACTATATAGCATTGTTTACTGCCACTCTGTGTACACCGCTCAGCCAGACTATATAGCATTGTTTACTGCCACTCTGTGTACACCGCTCAGCCAGACTATATAGCATTGTGTGTACTGCCACTCTGTGTACACCGCTCAGCCAGACTATATAGCATTGTGTGTACTGCCACTCTGTGTACACCGCTCAGCCAGAATATATAGCATTGTGTTTACTGCCACTCTGTGTACACCGCTCAGCCACACTATATAGCATTGCGTACTCTGCCAGTCAGTGTGTATATTGCTGGGATCAGTAATACTCCACTCACCGCCAACCACTATATGAGCTCACCATGAGTTTCTCAGAGACCTCAGCTGTGAGCAGCACTCCCAACAACAGCAACAGCCAACGCCCCACGCAAGCTATAACATCCACCCCAGCAGCCAGTGGTCAGCAGCAGCCCTCCCCGGAGGAGAACGTTGTGTCCATCGGTCCGTCGCCAGAGCGATTAATGAGGGCTGCCATTGAGGAGATGATGGGGCCTGATGTGGAGGAGGAGGTCTGGCTCAGGCCAGCATCCCAAGTTAATGTTGAGGACGATGAGGGGTCTGTGTCTGGGGATGTTGGGGTGGCAGAGGTGGTGGGTGGGTCAGACTCAGGAGAAGAGTTGTATGATGAGGATGATGATCGGGACCATCTGTATGTGCCTCAGAGTCCGACCCCGGAAAACATGTTGTATCGTGTGTTTAGGTACTAAAATCTGCGTTCCCAGTAGTGTTGGGCGAACAGTGTTCGCCACTGTTCGGGTTCTGCAGAACATCACCCCGTTTGGGGTGACTATATAGCAGACTATATAGCATTGTGTTTACTGCCACTCTGTGTACACGGCTCAGCCACACTATATAGCATTGTGTTTACTGCCACTCTGTGTACACGGCTCAGCCACACTATATAGCATTGTGTTTACTGCCACTCTGTGTCTGCTGGGAACAGTAGTACACCGCTCACCCGCCACTGTATAGCATTGTGCTCTGTGTCGCTGCTGGCAATAGTGGTAAACCGCTCACCCACCACTGTATAGCATTTCTGTACTGCCACTGTACTGCTGCCAGTCAGCGTGTACTTTAAGGATAAGTGAAATGAGGAAGAAATCCGGTGAAAGAGGGAGGGGCAAGGGAAGAGGTGTTTCCCCTGACGGTTCACGTACAGGCCACAGGGGAGCACCCAAGAAAACCCACTCAATACCGCCCATGTTGTCCAGGACAACCACCCTCACAGATCCAAAAGAATAGGACCAGATAATTACTTGGATGACCTCTCAAGCGTCCAGCAGTGGGTTAAGCAGCACCAGCACATCACGCACGAGGTCCGAGTCCTCAGCCAGTTACAAGGATCCAGTGGGCACAAAGCTGACACAACCGGCAGTGACACCACGCACACAACTGCCAGATAACCAGACGACGTTGGAGTGAGCTGCGCAGAGGTTGTTCTGGGGAGCTCTACTCCACGGCGGCGGCCCCCCACAATGACATATGACGAGTTTGAGGAGATGGAAGAGGAGGGTATGGACAATGTGGACATAGACCCAGATTTTGTTTGTGAACGAGAACATCGCCGTCGTAGCAGCAGCACAGATGAGTCTGTTGAAGAACCCACTGCTGCACGAGTTCGCCTTGTGCCACAAGGTAGGCGGCGCGCAATTTCAGGCACCACAAGCGTGAAAGTTCAAGTGAGAGGCAAAAGAGGCGAAAACAGAAATCGCCAGCAAGGCAGGTGCTCCAAAGTCTGGGCTTTCTTTGAAGACTGCACTGAGGATGTTACCATGGCGATTTGCAAGGTGTGCAAGACCCGCCTGAGCAGGGGGAAAAGTATTAACAACCTCTCCACCACCAGCATGAGCCGCCACATGCTATCCAAACATCCCACTCTGTGGGCAAACGCGGCAGGACAGGGTACCACCAGCAACACTGCCTCCCTTGGGTTCACCAGACTCACCATCAGACCCGCCTCAGCAGCAGCAGTAGCCCAGCCATTGCGTGGTTCACAACATTCACAAACATCAGACGGCGCTGACACTGTCACTTTCCGGAGTAGTGCTCTTGAGGTCTCCCCGTGTTCATCAAACACAACAACCAACAGCCCTTCGGTGTGCAGCCCTACGGTTCAGTTGTCTGTCTCGGAGATGTTTGAGCGCAAGAGGAAATTGCCAGCAAATGACCCCCGGGCCGTGGCAGTAACAGCCAGCATAGCCAAGCTTCTGGCCTGTGAAATGCTGCCATATCGTGTGGTGGAGACAAACAGCTTCAAGGGCATGATGTCAGTGGCCATCCCACGTTACGTGGTTCCCAGCCGCTACCACTTTGCGCGCTCTGCAGTGCCTGAGTTGCATGAGCACGTGGTCAGCAAAATAACCCGAAGCTTGAAGACTGCCGTTGCCTGCAAGGTTCACCTCACCAGTGCGTTCGGCCAGGGTCGATACATCTCCCTTACCGCGCACTGGGTGAACCTTGTGGAGCCTGGCAGCGATTCCTCACCTGCTACGGCGCGGGTGTTGCCCACGCCGCAAACAGCTGCACCGCCGTCCCTCCCACTGGATAACAAAAGCAGCACCTACCTCTCTGACTCCTTCTCCTCCAACGCATCTCAAAGCTGTACCTCACCCGGAAACGCTAACCCAGCACCAGCAGCAGTAGGATCGTGGAAGCAGTGCAGCACAGCTGTTGGCATGCGTCAGCAAGCGTTGCTGAAGCTGATCTGCCTTGGGGATAAGCAGCACACAGGGGAGGAAATTTGGAGGGGAATAAAGTAACAGACGGATTTGGACCTGAAACCGGGCATGAAGCTAGAAACCTGGCACAAACTGGCAATGTACGCAATAGAGGTGCTGGCTTGCCCGGCAGCCAGCGTTATGTCGGAACGCTGTTTCAGTGCTGCCGGAGGCATCATCACAGATCGGCGTATCCGCCTCTCCACAGAAAATGAAGACCGTCTGACTCAAATTAAAATGAATCAATCCTGCATTGGAAACGACTACGCAACACTCCAGGACCCCAACCAAGTAACATGACCAATGAACATCTGGGATGGTTTAGCGTTGCCGGTCCCTGTTTATGGAACCTCTTATCTTTATTACATTTATGACTGCATGGCGGTACACAGCATGCTATCCGCACGCTTCTTGTCCTCATGCAAGGCCTGTGTTGTTGTGTCTCAAAAAGCGTGGCCTTCTCCTCCTGCGCCTCCTCCTGTTCCATCACGTCTGCTGCTGCTGCTGCTGCTGCTGGGTTAGCGTTGCCGGCGCGTGGTCCCTGTTTATTGAACCTCTTATCTTTATTACATTTATGACTGCATGGTGGTAAAAAGCATGCTATCCGCACGCTTCTTGTCCTCATGCAAGGCCTGGGTTGTTGTGTCTCACAAAGCGTGGCCTTCTCCTCCTGCGTCTCCCCCTCCTGTTCCATCACGTGTGCTGCTGCTGGTGCTGGGTTAGCGTTACCGGTCCCTTTTCCTGGAACCTCTTCTCTGTATTACATGTATGACTGCATGGCGACAAAAAGCATGTTACCTGTGCAAAGAAACATGACATTTTCCACATTTAAAAGACAGTTTTTCCTTTGAAACTTTACAATCAATTTTCTCAAAAACTATAAGCTCTTTTTCAAATATTTTTTTTTCCTCTTGTACCCACTCCCAAGGTGCACATACCCTGCAAATTTGGGGTATGTAGCATGTAAGGAAGCTTTAAAAAGCACGAAAGTTCGGGTTCCCCATGACTTCCATTATGTTCGGAGTTTGGCGCGAACACCCGAACATCGCGGCGATGTTCGGCGAACGTTCGCGAACCCGAACATCTAGGTGTTCGCCCAACACTAATCTGTATCCACAGGGTATCAACAAAGACTTGAATATAAAATCCTTCCTGTAAGGCTTGGATTTCTTACATATAAGTGATTTTTTGTTCCAAAGTGGCTGTACCTAATCTATCCACAAGATGTCACCATCGCGCCTTTCCATGTACTTTAAAATTGATTTAATGCCTCCCAGCGAGGCTATAAAGTAGAAGACCTCACACATGCACAGTACGTCTGAAAAAATCTAGAGTGACGAAACGTGTCACGTGCTGTGTGACGCCGAACCAGGAAGCGGCCTGCTTACAGCGTCCCCCGTGCCTCCGCATTCGTCCTCTCGGAAACGGTAATGCGACCATATGGTTGCGTAAGAAGGTCTATTTGATACTATGCCACGTTGTCTATGCCACTTATTATTCACATGAGACAACTGAACAGACGGCACGGCTGATACTACAATTGCAATTGCATGCACAACAGAGTGGTAAGAATGTACGGTCGAACTACTTCATACTGAGGTATCCCGCTGGATGTAAATACATCAGTCTGCTTCTCTGAAACACCAAGGACACATGAGTTGCTTGTTGAAAACGCCTAACCCGGTATACCGATTGAGGTATAGGACCCATATGGGTCTGTAAATAATGAATGCGTACATGCTCAGGGCATAGAGGCATGCCAGATTATAGTGTACGGGGTGACAAGGATACATAGCTGCCATGGGATGGCATGAGGGGACTATACAGGATAAATAACATCACTAATAATAAATGAATACACCACACCAGATTGCAGTTGATAGGCCGTGGCTTTTATTAAAGGTTACCAAGGACTTAACACCTGAGCTTTATGCTCAATAACCATCAAATAGATTGTATAACCATAACCATAAGTACATTCAGCAGAGCTGAATCACCAGCTCCTACTAATAAAAACCACAACAAAACAAAAACCTAAAAAGAAGGGGGGGGGGGGGGGGGAAACAGGTCTTCACGCTGCGATCTTCTCCCAACAGCAGGTAATCTCCCCTCTGGCGCAGTTCCTTAAAAGGGGAACTCCCGCCAATCAACAGCTATCTCCAGGCAGGAATCTAAACCCCTCTGCCCGATAGGCTCCTCAAACCCTCTCCCACACGTGCTCACCTGCAAATAATCACTGACAGTTAGTAGCAAGGGGGAAGGGGGGGGGGGGGGCCACAGCCATCCCATGAGCTCCCTCCATGCTGTGCGCTCGCTGCCATTACTGGACTCTAGGTGGTCACCTATAGAAGCATACCACTTTATTGGCCCGAAGATAAGTAATGTGTACACATTAGTTCTGTTTCATAGTAGTGCACTCCAATAAGGACTATCTACGGCCATTAACCTTAGGTGCTTCTTTGGTTTTTAACATGGGGTTGTTTTAGTGTTTTGTGTTTCTGGAATCTTTTGCTATTACTATTTAAAAATAAAGCCTTTTTGATAACTTGATGCTCAGACAGAGCTCCCCATTCCAATTTTTATGTCTTAGATATTCGCGGGTGAGGCGAGCGCTGCTAATTAAGGTTGATATCCCGTTTCTTCCTTTAGAATAAGTATACTCTTCTACCTAGGACTCTGCCCACTAACCACCATTTATACCACTCCACACACAGCTTCCCCTTACCTACTGTCCTATACCTTAAACCTTTAGACTGTAAGGCCTTTTGGCCATGGCTCCCTTCCCTTTATGTCTCACAACACTGTGTATTGGGTGTACATACCTCCCACCCCTGTGTGCAATATGTAGTTCATTTGTTCACTGCATTAGCTGTTATATCCTCTTCTCTTGTATCAACTGTTGTATTGTTATACCCTGTATGCTATTGTACAACGCCACGGAAGATGGTGGCGCTATATACATCAATAATAATAATAACAACCACTAGGCGAGCAGCAATATAAACCTAGTATTGCAAGATTGCAAGTAATTAAACGGAAAGAAAAGACAAGACACAGCAGAACTGTTTTATAAAAAAAAATTGCCCGCAAAAGTAAATGTATGCAAGTGCCGAAGGTAAATGTGTGCAAGCACACCTCAATGCATTCATAAATCAACCTCCCTGACAGTTTCGACGTTTATATCCAATACTACGTACTTTAAGGATAGGGACAGACATGGAATAAATCATTAATCAGACAACCACTCACTAGTTTTTTCAATTATTCCAGTCACTGGTTGTTCTAAAAATAAATACAAATATATATATATATACATTAGTGGGATGCAATACATTAGTTTATTGCATTACATTATCATTGGTGCCTTTACTGTTTGCTTGTTTCCACATGTTAATGTTTTTGTTGATTTCACTTTGTCATCATTCCTTTTACTGCTAATTTTGCACAGAATGGGCTTGATTCACTAAGACAAATAGCATGCCTTATCCTAGTTAACACACCTTATCCAAGTTAACACGCCTTATCAGAGATAACATTCCTTATTCGAGTTAACACGCCTTATCAGAGATACACAAATGTGGGAAAGAGTAGCCCTGGTGTAGATAAAACTATTAAAAACAAATATAGTTTTATCTACACCAGGGCGCCTTATTCCCTCATTTGTGCTTCCATACCCCCCGCCCCCAACAGTGATTGTTGGAGGGGTCTAGACAGACCACAAGTGGTCTCGACCACAGTGGACACCTGTCAGCTTTCACCAAGGAGAGCGACTGCAACCTGGTCCATAAAGGCCACCCCGAGTGGAGTTGCGTTCATTGTCTCCACCTGCTTCCTGTGGTCGGTTGCCCCCTGCAACCCGCCTTTGTGAGTAGAACATTCTTTATACAGCTTTTTTTTGTTCACAAAACGTTTTGCACTATTGGGCTCCTGTTTTTGATGCCTGTTCTTTTTTAGGGGTGTCAAGACACCCCCATCTCTTCACTTATCAGAGATAGCACGCCTTATCAAAGTTAATACGCCTTATCAGAGTAGCATAGCAAGCTCTACGAACCCGCAGGTGCTCAAGGCAGGACGAGTGGAGCTCTTGTCATTGTTAATTATCAGGCATAAGTTTGTAGCGCTTTCTATGCTACTCTTATAAGGCGTGTTAACTTTGATAAGGCGTGTCATCTCTGATAAAGCGTGTTAACTTGGATAAGGCGTGTTATCTCTGATAAGGCGTGTTTACTGGGATAAGGCATGTTAGTGAATCAAGCCCAATGAATGCCTGTTTGTTTTAAGTACTACTTTAAGGCAAAGAAGTTAGACCAAACATACATTTAGCCAAACACTCACCAGTTTTTTTAGTCCCTGGTTGTTCTAAAGAAAAAAAAAACAGAGATACTGTATTACTGTCAGATTTCTCGCTTAAATATATCACATATATTTATTTTAGTTAATTGTGATTATTATGCATTAAAGAGAACCCAAGGTGGCTAAATAAAAAAAAAAACATACTACCTGCTCCACGCCACCTCCCGGATTCATCTCCACGCCGCTCTCGGTGGACCCCATTCATATTCCACAGCTGATGTAACCTCCATTCACTGGCTGAGAAAATCCAAGATGGCCACGGCCCAGAAGTACTTCCTGGGTCATGGCTTAGATGCTGATTGGGAGCGAAGTTACGGAGGCGGGGAGCGAGACATGGAGGAGGCGGGGGAGCAGGTGATTGATGGCTGCAAGGGGGAAAAGGATGCTAGCGACTAAAAGGGCGCCCCATAGATTATAATGCATTTATCGTTAATACAGCACCCAAAGCAGAAAAAGGGCGCCCGATATTTATCGGCGCCCGATAAATATTGTTAACAACATTAGAACATTAAAGTTTTTGAAATATGTTATCGTTTTAGAAGCTTGCAACGTTATGGTTTTTGTCATATTATTTTGTTTGTATGTACAGATTTTAAGTTATCAAAGATATTATCATTTCTATGTGTGTTAGGGTTAGGTACCACCAGGGGGTGGATAGGGTTAGGCACCACCTGGGGTGTTAAGGGTTTGGCACCACTGGTGGGGTGGTTAGGGTTAGCCACGACCAGGGAAGTGGTTAGGTTTAGGCACCACCAGGGGAGGGTTCTAAGCTTTATTGTTGAATTAAGTAACAATTTTAAACGTTAATATCTTTTCATTTTTTTACCGTCTGCTTTAAAACTGTATTTATTGTTAACCAATTTTGTTAACAATGTTTATCATTATTGAGATTTCGTTATCCACTGGCGCCAATTCGTTATCCAGCCGGGCCCTTTTTCTCTTCAGAGCGCTTCGTTTTTTCACTTCCAGACGTCAGTCAGGAAGTGAACTCTTTCACCCGGAAATTAATAAATACAATTTATTTATTCATGAAAGCGCTGGGGAAATCACTATACAAAACGCTTTTTCAAGCGCTTTGCGATTTCCCTATGCCTTCCATTAAGGCAAATCGACCCAAAAATGGTACAGGCAGTGCTTAGGCGAGTGGATCGGAATTGAACCGTTCATATGTGAACACTCTCATAGGGAATCATTGCACAAGCGCTTTTAGGGCAATTTTGAAAATCACAAAAAAATAAAACAAAAAAAAAAAGAAAGCCCTCTAGGTGTGAACAAGCCCTAAAGGTGCACATGTCTGATTTTATGCCGGATTGTCTTTCAAACCAGATGTATGAACAACTTGTCATTCAAACAAAAAGTCATCCAGACTCACACAGTACACCCAGAGGACAAAACATTTGAAATGCTAATTACAGCTAATTTACATGTCGTTTGAGTGGTCAATGGACTTGATAGAACAATGGACTAGATCAAATCACTGATCAAACGACTTTATGTTTGAAAATCTATTAGTGTCAAACTAATAGACTCTCAAACAAGTCGTTTGTACACATGTACGGACCTAACTGTTGTTTGAACGACAGTTAGTCCACGGATCCGTCAAGTGGATCAGTCAAAACTGCTTCTATCAGTCTAACGATTGTTCGTACAAACGCCAAACTGACGTTCAAATGACCGGTTTGAACGACAAGTCATTCATAAATATCAGACCTTAAGAGTGATTTTTAACTTTTGGATTGTCTGGTTAGCATACGTATTACTTGTTTACCAGATAAAATGAAAGAACTGATTTTTTATTTTATGCCCGACAGTTACACTTTAAAGAGAACCTGAACTGAAAATAAAAAATCAAAATAACCATACACAGGTCATCCTTACCTCCTGTGTAGTCTACTCCTCAATCTCTTTCTCCTATCCTGTGTCCCATTTGTCCACTGTGATCAATGTAAGGCCCTGTTCACATTACAAACCTCACTGGTCTGGAACGCATGCAGTGTGAACATCAGACGATGTCAATGTCTGTTGTCGTGCGTGTGGGCCTCCTGCACGCGTTCCCAAAACGCGTCTGGAAATGCGTGCAGTGTGAACGGGGCCTTATTCTCCGTCCTCCATTTTAAAAACTTGAGCCATAGGGAAACATGGACATTACCTTGCACATTCGGTTGTGTTACAGGAGCCCTAGTGGTCAGACCGCAAATGGCCTTCCAAACGGCGCCAGCGCACGGATGGTACGAACTCTGGTCACAGTCAATGCGCAGGAACCGTTGGGAATTGGCCGCAAACCAACCAGAAGGGAGCCTGTGAGGTACGGTAATTACAACTTACACACTAGTTCAGGGCTTAACTGCCACCACCTCTGTTACCATGGGACAGAGGAGCCCTCTGACTGTCTGTGCCTAGATCTACAAATAAAAACGGTTAAAACACGCTGTATTCTGTCTAGCCAACAACAAACAATAGTAGTGTCTCTTCAGAGACCTGGGATCAGTTTCTGTGTATGCTGAATAATAGGGTAGCTAGAACAACAACTGATGATAGCGTCGGTTTATTGAAAGCAATATAAATAATTGATATATACAGACAATTATTAAAATCAACAATTATTGAGACATTAATAGCCAGTATGAAATAAAAAAGGAGAAAATACTTAGGGTTTGTAGAAATATGTCAGTTCTGGGAAAACTTGTAGCGTTCCTTTTGTTCAGTTTCAGCAAAGTTTAAAATCCAACCAAACTGGAAAATGTCCTTTGTTCAGTTTCAGCAAAGATGGCCGATCAAGATGGCCGCTAGCCATGTGTCCTTTGTTTCAGCTCAGATAAGATGGCCGCCAACCACATGGTCCCCTGGCTGGCAGAGTGCTTTCGTGAAGGTGGAATTTGGAGGACTGAGGGAGTGGTCCCTTGCAAACACTTTTGAACAATGCCCACCTTTGGGTGGAGCCTCAAGTACAGCCCAGGGGTTGGACACGGGCGGTGAGCTCCCTGGAGGGGTGCTCTATGCCCATCAAATATGACATTTGCCATATCTCGGCTTACGCTTTCCGCACACACATGACCATCACATATTCATATTTCTCAGACTAGGCCAGTTCATATGATACCAAACTTGGGCAAGTTTGCATGCCCGATTAAAAAACGGTGGAATCCCCTGAGTTCTGGTTATGCCAGTGGTCCCAATTTAATATCAAAATACTCACAAGATCCGGACCAGCAGAATGATATAACTTTCACATTTCTCACATGAACGGTATTCCTTAAATATGCAAAAAAACATATACAACATTCATTTCTTCCTGCTTTTTGCTGCAGCCAGGATGTCTAGTTTCAAGCTTTGACTAGCTTCCTGGGATTGCCCTGTATGAAAGGGACCTTTTGGTTCCTTTCATTAGCATCTGAATGTGAAATCAGCTGGGACAAGCTTTGAGTTTACACCTCTGGCTAACAGGTCACAGGCACCAGGTTTCATGAAAAGAACTCTGCTGCTCTTATGAAGAAAGCAGAGACCCTCCAGGCTGGACTGAATGGTATCCACAGACATGAGATTCTGATTTGGCAGCGCAAGGCAATCGAGGCAGGAAACCGATTGCGGTTGCATTTTCGTTTCTCACGGCTGTTCCGTGACACCTCCCCTTCCGGATGCTGTGTTGGGGGTTGTCACCAAGACATCCACCGTAGCAGCCATTGGCGCTGTTGGGTCTAGTTCCCCCTGACACCGGGACAGCCCATCAGCGTTCTGGTGTCGGCTGCCCGCTTCGTGTCGGTCAACCTGGCTGATGGGTCTCGAGCTGCCGGCACGGCGGGAAAACCCATTGGCGCCTGCGGCTCGGTTCCACTGGATAGGTCGCGGTCTGCTACCCTCAGGTTTGACCCGACATGGACCGTTCTGGACAGGGCATTTGCGCCACTGCGGTCGGATGTGGTGTCTGCCGGGACTGCTGACAATGGGCAGTGGTTTGGGTAGGTCAACAGCCAGCCCACGCAGGGGTTCCCTGCGAAGTGGCTGTAGACCTAAGGGAACCCCACGGGAATCCCTGGACCTTCCCAGCTCCTGACAGACGGCACATGCTTTGCAGTAGTTTGCTACATCCCTGTTCATCCTGGGCCAATAAAACTGTCTCCGAATACAGGCAAGTGTCTTGCGACACCAGAGTGTCCTGTCAGGGAATTATCATGTGCGGATTTCAGCACATGTCCCCTGAACGCACTCGGGACCACAAGCCATTTGGTATTCGCATGTGATCTACCGGTAGGGGGCTGTACAGACTCGCTGTACAGTCTCCCACCTTCCCAGTACACCTTGAAAGCGGCCCCGTCTGCGAGGGACTCAGAGGCTTGCTGCCTGAGCACCTCCAGGCTTGGGTCGCTTTGTAGTGCTGCTGTGAGGAAGCTGTCAGTTTCAGCCAACTTTCTCATGTCACACGAGGCCAGCGGCTGAAAGGTCTTATCCCTGCGGTCAGAGGAGGGGAGAAGGCCGGAACCCCCTCCACTTGTTCTGAGCTCGGGTTCTGAGCAGTACCGCTGCACGGTACTGCTAGCACAGGTATACCTTCGGAATGGCACAGACTGGCATTACTCAAATCATCGTTGCAGGCATTAATGACAGTGACAGGCCTAGACACATTTTCATTACAGACCGTTTGTACATTAAACACAGGTACAGTTACATTTTCATCACAACACGCAGTTTGTACATCAAACTCAGGTGCCTTTGAAGCAGGCACTATTGAACCTGGTACCCTTGAACTGGGCACATTCAACCCACCTCCCCTTGGTGCTCCCCCAAGTGTATAAAGTACCTGGTGGTGGGTGGAGAGTCCGTCTCCTTCCATGAGCGACAAGGCGGTCGTGGCAGGTTCGTAGTAGGACACAAGCTTGCCCAAATCAGTCCCCAGCAACACAGGGACTGGGAGATTCTCTTTCTTGGACCCCTACCCCCCAGTCAAGCTTCACTCTCGCGTGGGCTATGTGTAAAAGAGTGCCCTCCACTCCAGTAAGGGCAAGAGATCGGCTGGAGCTGATGCTCTCCTTTGGCACAAGGTGTGAGTGAACCAACGTGATGTCAGCTCCGGTGTCTCGGAATCCGGTGACAACTTTGTCGTTCACTCTAACAGGCTGCTGCTGGTCGGTTCGGTCGCGGATTTCCTTTCCGCGGGCAAACAGAACAAAATCTGATGATCCAGGCTGTGGTTCGCTGGCGGGTTGCCTCTGCTTTGGGTGAGGTACAGGGAATACAGGTGCTGCAGGTGCTGGTGGTGTCTGTCTCTGCTCTGGACAGTCGAATTTCATGTGTCCGGGCTGGCGGCAGTAGTGACAGGTGACCTCTCCAGGGGCTGCAGGCCTGGGTGCAGTAGCTGCGCTGGGTGGCCTCTGTGGCTGACGGCTCACAGGGGCAGGAGAGTCTGCCGGGGTATTGGGCTGACCTCCTCTCCAGCTGGATGGGACAGTTCTGCGTGTATCAGACACCCGGTTAGTGGCAAAGGTCTCAGCGAGGTCTGCAGCGACAGTTTCTGACGCAGGCTTGCGCTCAAGCACAAACTGTCGTACATCAGCAGGGCAAATGTTCAGAAATTATTCCAGGACTATCAAGCTCTCCAGGACATCATAAGACCCTTTGGTGAGGCCTAGAGTCCACTGGCGGAGTGTGGTGAGCAAGCTGCTGACCAAATCTCGATAAGAGTCAGAATACTTTTTCTGCCAGGCCCTGAACTTTTTGCAATAGGCTTCTGGCGTCAGCTGGTATTTGGTAATGATAGCGTCTTTTATAGCGGCATAATCATTATTTTTTTCCGCAGGTAGCTCTGCGAAAGCATCAAGCGCTTTGTAGCGCAGCAAAGGTGTCAGATGTCTGGCCCACTGGTCTTGGGGCAGACGATACTGACGGCATGCCTTTTCAATAGACCGCAAAAACAAGTCAATGTCAGTGTCTTTTTCAATATTAGCAAATTTAAATTTTGCACTTAAGGGTGATGCTCCTTCAGCAGGGAGGCTGGGCGGCGAACTCTGGCTGGTCTGTTGAACTTTTGCCATGTTTAGCTCATGCTGTCGTATGCCGCTTCCGTTCTCGCTCAGCGGCATCCCTCTCCGCGTGGCGTTCTTCAGCAGCAGCAGCAGCAGCCTTGCGTTCTGCAGATCGGCACTCCAACTGTGCTTGCATGTACTGCAGGTACTTGTCCAGGTCAGTCTCCATCAGCTTTCGTAATGCCTGCTGCATTACCGGGTCAGCACCCATGGACAGTCCAGTACTGGCCAGTTCCGGGCGAGTACTTTCAGAAACTCTGGGATTGGGGACCATACTGAAAGCCTCCTGTGTAACTGTTGCCGCATTGCCCGCAGGTTGCTCAACCTCTGTACGCTCAGGATCTTCAGTCTCTGGTTCCCCTCGACATGAGTCAGATGGGCTGGTATCCACTTCAGCGGACACTCCCGGCTCCCGCAGTTGCTGGGTATCCCATCTGGACAAGTCTGCTATCAGGTCCCGTTTTTTCTTGCGGAGGATGTCCATGCCCCTCGCTTTGCAACGATTTTCCAGGTCTGCTAGGCACATGTTCTGGTAGTTCCTGGACATTTCCATGCCAAAAAAAAATAAAACTTTTGGGGAGGGGTACTGGCTACACAGTCTCTCTGTATATATAAAAAATATATTGCCTTCCAGCTACACCAACGAATTAGTTCGTTTCTTAATAGCGCTAGCGCTATCTTAGATACTTTCAGCACAACACAGGTCCCAACCGCTGCCAAACACTGTCACAGGAGCCCTAGTGGTCAGACCGCAAATGGCCTTCCAAACGGTGCCAGCGCACGGATCGTGCGAACTCTGGTCGCAGTCAATGCGCAGGAACCGTTGGGAATTGGCCGCAGACCAACCAGAGGGGAGCCTGTGAGGTACGGTAATTACAACTTACACACTAGTTCAGGGTTTAACTGCCACCACCTCTGTTACCATGGGACAGAGGAGCCCGCTGACTGTCTGTGCCTAGATCTACAAATAAAAATGGTTAAAACACGCTGTATTCTGTCTAGCCAAAAACAAACAATAGTAGCGTTTCTTCAGAGACCTGGGATCAGTTTCTGTGTATGCTGAATAATAGGGTAGCTAGAACAACAACTGACGATAGCGTCGGTTTATTGAAAGCAATATAAATAATTAATATATACAGACAATTATTAAAATCAACAATTATTGAGACATTAATAGCCAGTATGAAATAAAAAAGGAGAAAATACTTAGGGTTTGTAGAAATATGTCCGTTCTGGGAAAACTTGTAGAGTTCCTTTTGTTCAGTTTTTAGCAAAGTTTAAAATCCAAGCAAACTGGAAAATGTCCTTTGTTCAGTTTCAGCTGGACTGAATGGTATCCACAGACATGAGATTCTGATTTGGCAGCGCAAGGCAATCGAGGCAGGAAACCGATTGCGGTTGCATTTTCGTTTCTCACGGCTGTTCCGTGACACCTCCCCTTCCGGATGCTGTGTTGGGGGTTGTCACCAAGACATCCACCGTAGCAGCCATTGGCGCTGTTGGGTCTAGTTCCCCCTGACACCGGGACAGCCCATCAGCGTTCTGGTGTCGGCTGCCCGCTTCGTGTCGGTCAACCTGGCTGATGGGTCTCGAGCTGCCGGCACGGCGGGAAAACCCATTGGCGCCTGCGGCTCGGTTCCACTGGATAGGTCGCGGTCTGCTACCCTCAGGTTTGACCCGACATGGACCGTTCTGGACAGGGCATTTGCGCCACTGCGGTCGGATGTGGTGTCTGCCGGGACTGCTGACAATGGGCAGTGGTTTGGGTAGGTCAACAGCCAGCCCACGCAGGGGTTCCCTGCGAAGTGGCTGTAGACCTAAGGGAACCCCACGGGAATCCCTGGACCTTCCCAGCTCCTGACAGACGGCACATGCTTTGCAGTAGTTTGCTACATCCCTGTTCATCCTGGGCCAATAAAACTGTCTCCGAATACAGGCAAGTGTCTTGCGACACCAGAGTGTCCTGTCAGGGAATTATCATGTGCGGATTTCAGCACATGTCCCCTGAACGCACTCGGGACCACAAGCCATTTGGTATTCGCATGTGATCTACCGGTAGGGGGCTGTACAGACTCGCTGTACAGTCTCCCACCTTCCCAGTACACCTTGAAAGCGGCCCCGTCTGCGAGGGACTCAGAGGCTTGCTGCCTGAGCACCTCCAGGCTTGGGTCGCTTTGTAGTCCTGCTGTGAGGAAGCTTTTAGTTTCAGCCAACTTTCTCATGTCACACGAGGCCAGCGGCTGAAAGGTCTCATCCCTGCGGTCAGAGGAGGGGAGAAGGCTGGAACCCCCTCCACTTGTTCTGAGCTCGGGTTCTGAGCAGTACCGCTGCACGGTACTGCTAGCACAGGTATACCTTCGGAATGGCACAGACTGGCATTACTCAAACCATCGTTGCAGGCATTAATGACAGTGACAGGCCTAGACACATTTTCATTACAGACCATTTGTACATTAAACACAGGTACAGTTACATTTTCATCACAACAGGCAGTTTGTACATCAAACTCAGGTGCCTTTGAAGCAGGCACTATTGAACCTGGTACCCTTGAACTGGGCACATTCAACCCACCTCCCCTTGGTGCTCCCCCAAGTGTATAAAGTACCTGGTGGTGGGTGGAGAGTCCGTCTCCTTCCGTGAGCGACAAGGCGGTCGTGGCAGGTTCATAGTAGGACACAAGCTTGCCCAAATCAGTCCCCAGCAAGAAGAACGAATTTGCTGACCAAATCTCGATAAGAGTCAGAAGACTTTTTCTGCCAGGCCCTGAACTTTTTGCAATAGACTTCTGGCGTCAGCTGGTATTTGGTAATGATAGCGTCTTTTATAGCGGCATAATTATTATTTTTTTCCGCAGGTAGCTCTGTGAAAGCATCAAGCGCTTTGTAGCGCAGCAAAGGTGTCAGATGTCTGGCCCACTGGTCTTGGGGCAGACAATACTGACGGCATGCCTTTTCAATAGACCGCAAAAACAAGTCAATGTCAGTGTCTTTTTCAATATTAGCAAATTTAAATTTTGCACTTACGGGTGATGCTCCTTCAGCAGGGAGGCTGGGCGGCGAACTCTGGCTGGTCTGTTGAACTTTTGCCATGTTTAGCTCATGCTGTCGTATGCCGCTTCCGTTCTCGCTCCGCGGCATCCCTCTCCGCGTGGCGTTCTTCAGCAGCAGCAGCAGCCTTGCGTTCTGCAGATCGGCACTCCAACTGTGCTTGCATGTACTGCAGGTACTTGTCCAGGTCAGTCTCCATCAGCTTTCGTAATGCCTGCTGCATTACCGGGTCAGCACCCATGGACAGTCCAGTACTGGCCAGTTCCAGGCGAGTACTTTCAGAAACTCTGGGATTGGGGACCATACTGACAGCCTCCTGTGTAACTGTTGCCGCATTGCCCGCAGGTTGCTCAACCTCTGTACGCTCAGGATCTTCAGTCTCTGGTTCCCCTCGACATGAGTCAGATGGGCTGGTATCCACTTCAGTGGACACTCCCGGCTCCCGCAGTTGCTGGGTATCCCATCTGGACAAGTCTGCTATCAGGTCCCGTTTTTTCTTGCGGAGGATGTCCATGCCCCTCGCTTTGCAACGATTTTCCAGGTCTGCTAGGCACATGTTCTGGTAGTTCCTCGACATTTCCATGCCAAATAAAATAAAACTTTTGGGGAGGGGTACTGGCTACACAGTCTCTCTGTATATATAAAAAATATATTGCCTTCCAGCTACACCAACGAATTAGTTCGTTTCTTAATAGCGCTAGCGCTATCTTAGATACTTTCAGCACAACACAGGTCCCAACCGCTGCCAAACACTGTCACAGGAGCCCTAGTGGTCAGACCGCAAATGGCCTTCCAAACAGTGCCAGCGCACGGATCGTGCGAACTCTGGTCGCAGTCAATGCGCAGGAACCGTTGGGAATTGGCCACAGACCAACCAGAGGGGAGCCTGTGAGGTACGGTAATTACAACTTACACACTAGTTCAGGGTTTAACTGCCACCACCTCTGTTACCATGGAACAGAGGAGCCCGCTGACTGTCTGTGCCTAGATTTACAAATAAAAATGGTTAAAACACGCTGTATTCTGTCTAGCCAACAACAAACAATAGTAGCGTCTCTTCAGAGACCTGGGATCAGTTTCTGTGTATGCTGAATAATAGGGTAGCTAGAACAACAACTGACGATAGCGTCGGTTTATTGAAAGCAATATAAATAATTAATATATACAGACAATTATTAAAATCAACAATTATTGAGACATTAATAGCCAGTATGAAATAAAAAAGGAGAAAATACTTAGGGTTTGTAGAAATATGTCCGTTCTGGGAAAACTTGTAGAGTTCCTTTTGTTCAGTTTTTAGCAAAGTTTAAAATCCAAGCAAACTGGAAAATGTCCTTTGTTCAGTTTCAGCAAAGATGGCCGATCAAGATGGCCGCTAGCCATGTGTCCTTTATTTCAGCTCAGACAAGATGGCCGCCAACCACATGGTCCCCTGGCTGGCAGAGTGCTTTCGTGAAGGTGGAATTTGGAGGACTGAGGGAGTGGTCCCTTGCAAACACTTGTGAACAATGCCCACCTTTGGGTGGAGCCTCAAGTACAGCCCAGGGGTTGGACAAGGGCGGTGAGCTCCCTGGAGGGGTGCTCTATGCCCACCAAATATGACATTTGCCATATCTCGGCTTACGCTTTCCGCACACACATGACCATCACATATTCATATTTCTCAGACTAGGCCAGTTCATATGATACCAAACTTGGGCATGTTTGCATGCCTTGTTAAAAAACGGTGGAATCCCCCCGAGTTCTGGTTATGCCAGTGACCCCAATTTAATATCAAAATACTCACAAGATCCGGACCAGCAGAATGATATAACTTTCACATTTCTCACCTGAACGGTATTCCTTAAATATGCAAAAAAACATATACAACATTCATTTCTTCCTGCTTTTTGCTGCAGCCAGGATGTCTAGTTTCAAGCTGTGACTAGCTTCCTGGGATTGCCCTGTATGAAATGGACCTTTTGGTTCCTTTCATTAGCATCTGAATGTGAAATCAGCTGGGACAAGCTTTGAGTTTACACCTCTGGCTAACAGGTCACAGGCACCAGGTTTCAAGAAAAGAACTCTGCTGCTCTTATGAAGACAGCAGAGACCCTCCAGGCTGGACTGAATGGTATCCACAGACATGAGATTCTGATTTGGCAGCGCAAGGCAATCGAGGCAGGACACCGATTGCGGTTGCATTTTCATTTCTCACGGCTGTTCCATGACAAGTTGTAACTGACAGCTGCTGATATATAACTGACCGCAACTGGTATCTTTCAGTTCTGAAAAAATAATGTCAGAACTGGAAGGGAACACTGTAAGAAGAAAATGGTGAGCTTCTGAGAGGAACTGACGGTGAGGTTACTATGTAATATTCATTTGCAGCTACGTCATGTGTTTATTTTAAATAATTTTGCTTGCTTCAGGTTCCCTTTAAGGTTTAGAACAGGCATGTAATTTAACAATTATCTACTCACCACCAGCACCTTTATCTTTTTCAGTTTCTGCTTGTGCTAAAATAAGAAAACAGAGATATTTGGGTTGATACATTAATCTTCCAATTTTAGCACATACTTGTCATGCTTTGCATTAAAGGAACACTATCAATTCCCAAGTATTCTAAAATGACAATGTACCAATAATGTCTAAGTAGCTGTGTAAACATTTTCCTACTTTTCATGTTAAATACCAGAGGGAAAAGCTGTAATTCATTGAGTGTAGATTTTAGCTACGTTTGGAATGTCTCATTTGCAAAGGGATGAATCTCTGCAGTCTGACATTTTAAGAACAGTGTAATATTAAAGCAGTTATATGAAAACAAAAGCCTATCGGGTTTCACACACACAATTGCAGATGTTTATATTGCACATAAATCCCTACCTACATGATACAATTCCACTTGCGATCTATCAAATTCGATTGGATCAAATGCGATTGGATTGATTAAATCCGACATGTCGGATCGGGACTTGATCGATAGAGTGGTCGATTTTGCATTAACTAACCAAAATCGATCACACAATCGTTTGAGTCCCGATCACATATGTCGGATTTAATTGATCCAATCGAATTCGATCCAAACAAATTTAATCGATCGCACGTGGAATTGTATCGTGTAGATGGGGCTTATGATACATTTCCTCTGCTCTGTGTGAGGCCTGGGGCACACCAAAACCCGCTAGCAGATCCGCAAAATGCTAGCAGATTTTTAAATGCTTTTTTTTATTTTTATGAGGCGTTGCTGCTGCAGATTTCAGTGTAGCATATTTCATATATTGTTACAGTAAAGCTGTTACTGAACAGCTTCTGTAACAAAACCGTCTGGCAAACCGCTCTCATCTGCCGTTTTTCAGAGCGGTTTGCGTTTTTCCTATACTTAACATTGAGGCAGAAACGCCTCCGCAATCCAAAAAATGCCTCATCCCGGGAGGATTCGTTTCTGCAAAACGCCTCCCGCTGTGGTGTGCACACCCCCATTGAAATACATTACCCTAGCGTATCCGCAGCTGCAAGCGGCTGCAAAAACGCTCAGAAAACCACTCGGTGTGCCCCAGCCCTGAGAGAAAGCTTTGCCTGTCTCTGACTGAGCTCTCTGCACACACAAAGTTAATGATGTACTGTGAAGGAAATTCCCCCCTCCCCTCATGGCTGGCTCTGGTGTCAGATTGGAGACTGCCATCAGAAAAATGTGAAAGGGATTAGACAAGAGTAAACAAAGAGATAAGGATTCAAATGCATACATGAGATTATTTTTGATCTTATTCTACATAACACAACTGTTATATTCTTTTTTGAATGTATTTGGAAGATTGATGAACGCTTGGCTATAAAGGCCATGATAAGATGGAACACTGTTAGAAGGAAACACTACTTGGAACTGTTCATATTTTGTATATATGCTGTATGATAAGCAAATACAATTTTTATATAATTTTTTATATAAAATCATATACTGAGTGCTCTGATTCATTTCAAGGTATACCGTCAATCTATAATTACTGTTATACAGGGTTCAGACCCCACTATGCCGGATTTATATGATAGCAACGCTTTAAGGGCAGGTCCTTTACTGAGTTAGTAATCATGAAAAAGGCAAGAACCGCTCAGGTTTTTGACACCAGTACTTAGCAGCTATTCCCAAACATTTCCTATCTTAATTGAAAAAAATAGGTTTATTGATAGTGTTCATGAGAAAACATGAGAATTGTTTTATGCCTGTTCTTTACATAAGAGTTTTCTCTATTCAGTATCACCAAATCAGAATCAGATTTATGATTATGATATGAATCATGGCAATTTTTGTACCATCTCATTGCTGGAATTAAAGACTAGAGATGGCCCGAACGGTTCGCCGGCGAACGGTTCCAGGCGAACCTCCGGTGGTTCGCGTTCGCCATGTAAGGCGAACTTTCCCGGAAGTTCGGTTCGCCCCCATAGTGCACCATTAGGGTCAACTTTGACCCTCTACATCACAGTCAGCAGGCACATTGTAGCCAATCAGGCTACACTCTCTCCTGGAGTCATTCCCCCCCCCCCTTATATAAGGCAGGCTCTGCCGGCCATTACACTCACTCGTGTGCCTGCATTAATTAGAGAAGGGACAGCTGCATCAGACTCTCTCATAGGGAAAGATTAGTTAAGCTGTTTTAGGCTTGTTAGCTTGCTCCTTGCTGATTCTTATTGCTAAAATAGCACCCCACAACAGCTCTTTTGAGAGCTAATCTTGTTCTTGTGATCTATTTTTTTTCTGTGTGTGTCCCACTGACACTTGTGTTGCATAGACAGCCTTGCTAATTCATACCGTGTGTGTGCCACTGCCAGCCAGGCCCAGCACATTCAGTGACTACCTGTGTGTGTGACTGATGCACATTGTAATATCCAGTACTGCATATACCTAGCTGTTGTGTTGAGTGCACCCACCTCATCACTGCATATACCTACCTGTTGTGTTCAATTAGAGTGGCGGGCGAAAAATGCGCGCATCGCACCGAACAATGGGCGTGACCATGACATTGTATGGGTGGAGCTAGCATAATGATGTAACAGCGAGGCATAAGAAAGCAGTGTTTACGCCATGGAGGATTCGCATCATAGGTGTGCAGAAACTGTGTGATGCTATTTAATAGTATACCGTAACCCTAAAGCAGCAAACATAGCCAACTATGACCATTAAATAATAAATGCAGCAACAGTTACCCCAGACACCAGAAAATAAACGCAATGTGGGCAACATGTCAGCACAAAATAAATGCAATGGGCAACATGTCACACAAAATAAATGCAATGTGGGCAACATGTCAGCACAAAATAAATGCAATGGGCAACATGTCAGCACAGAATAAACGCAATGTGTGCAACATGTCAGCACAAAATAAATGCAATGTGAGCAACATTTCAGCACAAAATAAAGGCAATGTGAGCAACATTTCAGCACAAAATAAACTCATTGTGAGCAACATTTCAGCACAAAATAAACGCAATGTGAGCAACATTTCAGCACAAAATAAACGCAATGTGATCAACATTTCTGCACAAAATAAACTCAATGTGAGCAACATGTCAGCACAAAATAAACTCAATGTGAGCAACATGTCAGCACAAAATAAACGCAATGGGGGCAACATATCAGCACAAAGTAAACGCAATGTGGGCAACGTTTCAGCACAAAGTAAACGCAATTTGGGCAATGTTTAAGCACAAAATAAACACAATGGAGGCAACATGTCAGCACAAAATGAACGCAATGTGAGCAACATGTCAGCACAAAATAAATGCAATGTGAGCAACATGTCAGCACAAAATAAACGCAATGTGAGCAACACGTCAGTACAAAATAAACGCAATGTGAGCAACATTTCAGCACAAAATAAACGCAATATGTGCAAAATGTCAGCACAAAATAAACGCAATGTGAGCAACATGTCAGCACAAAATAAATGCAATGTGAGCAACATTTCAGCACAAAATAAACGCAATGTGAGCAACATTTTAGCACAAAATAACTGCAATGTGAGCAACATTTCAGCACAAAATAAACGCAATGTGAGCAACATGTCAGCACAAAATAAACGTAACGTGAGCAACATTTCAGCACAAAATAAACGCAATGTGAGAAACATGTCAGCACAAAATAAACCTAATGTGAGAAACATGTCAGCACAAAATAAATGCAATGTGAGAAACATGTCAGCACAAAATAAACGCAATCTGAGAAACATGTCAGCACAAAATAAACGCAATTTGGGCAGCATTTCACCTGGGGGAAAAAAGCATTTACTCACCTGACAGAAGTCTCCTCTTGCTCCTGGCCGGTCTCTGGCGTGCTGCTCCCCGGACCATCTTGCTTCTCCCGCAGTCTCCCGCGCTGACAGTCAGAGCAGGGCTATGGCAAGATGGCGCCCAAAGCCCTGTACTGGAGACACAAATTGTCTCCAGTACAGGGCTTCAGCAGCCATCTTCCCGTAGCCCTGCTCTGCCTGCCGGAGACTATGCAGGCTGGAGTAGGGCTGCGGGCAATGAACTGGCACGGCGTCTATAGACGCCGCAGCCAGTTCATACAGATACGGTGGCCAGAGTCCCAAGGCTGGGACGTCCCGCTGCTAAAAGGATGTTTCCCGGGACCTCATGCAGCATGGGACAGCGCCCTCCGAAGGCGGGACCTGTCCTGGGTAAAGCGGGATGTATGGTCACCGTAGTTCAGTGAACCCACCTCATCACTGCATATACCTACCTGTTGTATTCAGTGCACCCACCTACCTACGTGAGTTCACGCAGTATGATATACACCTACCTACGTGAGTGCACGCAGTGTGATATACACCTACCTACGTGAGTGCGCGCAGTGTGATATACCACTCCGTGCATACCTGTTAACTGCACCTGTGTGACTGCACATTGTATTAGCCAAGTCAGTGCATACCTTTCACTTCATCCCCCCCCCTGATATGGACAAAAGGGACAAAACAGGTAGAGGCAGAGCCAGAGGAAGGCCACCAGGCAGGTCTGTGCGAGGTCGTGTTGATGTGATTTTGTGCGGCCCTGGCCCAAAGTACAGTGCTCAGAAGAAGGCACGTGCCATCAACTCCCAAGATTGTCAGGACGTGGTTGACTATTTAACATAGAACACCTCATCTTCCACAGCCACCAGCGCTACTACAAGCACCACATCCGCTGCATTTGACACTTTGCAGGAGTTATTTGGTGGTGAAATCACTGATTCAAAGCCACTACTGCAGCAACAAGATGAAGGCGCTAAGCAAGTTACACCACCTCATATGTGTGAATTAGGCGACAATATGGATGTAACGTGTGAGGAGGAGGATGATGAAGTACCTGCTGTTGGTGCAGTTTTGAAGGTGTCTGAGGCAAGCGAAGCTGGGCAGGATGATTATGATGATGACTATTATACGGATGCCACGTTCCCAAAAGAGATGAACAGGGGGACAAGTCAGAGGGGAAGTCAGAGAGGAGTAGGAGGAGACGGGTTCCTGAAAGAAGCAGGGGGAGCTCGTCGTCATAAACAGCTGGTGGCAGTGTCCAGCGCCATGTATCGCCACCTATGGACAGCCAGCCAGCATGCCCTTCAACGTCAGCTGCTGAGGCCACCATAGTGCCATCACCCCAGGGGGGGCTCAGCGGTTTGGAATTTTTTTTGTGTGTCTGCCTTAGATCGGAGCAATGCCATCTGTTCTCTCTGCCTCCAAAAATTGAGCCATGGAAAGGGCAACACTCACGTAGGGACAAGTGCCTTACGAAGGCACCTGGAGAAAAGGCACAAACTGCAATGGGAAGACCACCTGAGCAAAAGCAGCACACAAAAGAAAAGCCACCCTCCTTCTCCTCTTCCTCCTTCAGGTGCAGCATCTCCAGCCGCTTTCTCCCTTGCACCTTCACAGCCACCCTCCTCCACTCCGCCTCTGACCTTGAGCGGTTCCTGCTCCTCTGCCCACAGCAGCTAGGTGTCCTTGAAGGAAATCTTTGAGCGGAAGAAGCCAATGTCTGCCACTCACCCCCTTGCCCGGCGTCTGACAGCTGGCGTGGCGGAATTGTTAGCTCGCCAGCTGTTACCATACCAGCTGGTGGACTCTGAGGCCTTCCGTAAATTTGTGGCCATTGGGACACCGCAGTGGAAGATGCCAGGCTGCAAGGAATAAAAAAAGGCCTCTATGGATGAATAGAAAGGTTAGGGATAAAATGAAGAGGAAAAAGAATGCCTATAAGGTCCTAAAACAGGAGGGGACTGAGGCTGCACTAAGTAATTATAAGGAGTGCAATAAAAATTGTAAAAAAGAAATTAGGCTGGCAAAGATCGAAGCTGAAAATCAAATCGCTAGGGATATCAAATCTAACCCAAAAAAGTTTTACAAGTACATCAACTCTAAAAAAAGAAAGGTTGACTGTATAGGAATCCTAAAGGATGAGGGTGGGAACTCAATGGTGGATGACCAAGGTAAGGCAGAGTTATTAAATGCTTTCTTTGCTTCTGTCTTCACAAAGGAAACAGCACTGTTGCAAATTACAGAGGCAGAAGAGTCTCAATCTTCTAACTGTAATATTAAATACTTAACGCAGGAAGAAGTAAAGGCAAGACTAAATAAATTAAAAATAGACAAGGCACCTGGCCCGGATGGCATGCATCCTCGGGTCCTAAGAGAATTAAGTTCAGTTATAGCTAAGCCCCTTTATCTTATCTTTTGTGACTCTCTTGCAACTAGCAGAGTCCCAGTGGATTGGCGTACAGCCCATGTTTTCCCATTATTTAAGAAGGGCAAAAAATCTGATCCAGGAAATTATAGACCTGTAAGCTTAACATCAGTTGTATGCAAACTATTTGAGGGGTTACTAAGAGATACTATACATGACTTCATAGTAGAAAATAATCTTATTTCTCAGCATCAACATGGGTTTACTAAAGACAGGTCCTGTTTGACTAACATGCTCAGCTTTTATGAGGTAGTGAATGCTAATATGGATATTGGGAATGCTGTAGATGTGATATACTTGGACTTTGCAAAGGCCTTCGACACTGTTCCCCACAGAAGTCTGGTGCAAAAGTTGAGGATGCAAGGACTGGGGAAGAGTTTGTGTGCATGGATAGGGAACTGGCTAATGGACAGAAAACAAAGAGTTGTGGTCAATGGATCGTACTCAAAATGGGAGACTGTTAGCAGTGGGGTCCCACAGGGGTCTGTACTGGGTCCAGTGCTCTTCAATTTATTTATTAATGACCTAGTAGATGCAGTAGTGAGCAATGTTGCTATTTTTGCAGATGATACAAAATTGTGCAGAATCATCAACTCTCAGGAAGATAGTGTCATATTGCAACAGGATCTGGATAGGATGGCTATATGGGCACATACATGGCAGATGAAATTCAATGTTGACAAATGTAAAGTCATGCATTTTGGTCGTACCAATGGTCTAGCACCATACAAAATAAATGGGATACAGTTGGGAACATCAAACTTGGAGAAGGACTTAGGAGTACTCATCGACAACAAGTTAAATAATCGTACTCAATGCCAAGCCGCTGCAGCTAAAGCGAACAAAATTTTGGGATGCATTAAAAGGGAAATAAAAACTCGAGATGCTAGCATAATATTGCCCCTGTTTAACTCTCTAGTAAGGCCACATCTGGAATATGGAATTCAGTTCTGGGCACCACATTACAAAAAAGATATTGCAGTTTTAGAGCAGGTGCAGAGACGAGCTACAAAATTGATACGTGGGATGGAAGGTCTCGCTTACCAAGAAAGGTTAGATAAACTGGGTTTATTTAGTCTAGAGAAAGACGCCTTAGAGGAGATCTAATTAACATGTATAAATACATTAGAGGGCAATATAATAGCATGGCGGATGAGCTTTTTGTCCCTAGGCCTTCTCAAAGGACTAGAGGACATGAGCTGCGCATGGAGGAAAAACAATTTAGCCATTTATTTAGGAAAGGGTTCTTTACAGTAAGAGTGGTTAAGATGTGGAATGCATTGCCACAGGAAGTCGTTATGGCAAACTCTATACCTGCATTTAAAGGGGGCTTAGATGCTTTCCTTGCGTTGAAAGACATCCATGGCTACAATTACTAGGTTATGCCTAATGATGTTGATCCAGGGATTTTATCTGATTGCCACATGGTCGGAATATCCGATTTCCGTTTCCGGCACAATTCCGCATTCCGACATAT